>NC_134354.1:51167728-51338026 GCF_048569485.1 Anomaloglossus baeobatrachus | reverse complement strand
GGAGAGGGCTTGGACCGGGCCCCGCAGCCGCGATGACCGGCCCTTCCAGGGCATCGGGACGTGGGTCACTCACCCTCCCTTTCTCCGCTTCCTCCTCGCGTCTCCGCAACGGTGGCTATGACGTCCGCCATGTCGGTCTCCCACTCCTCCATAAGGAGCTGCATCCTGACCTGCAGCCTTTGGTAGAGCTGCGCGGTTCGGATTTCCACCCATTGCCGCGGTTCCAGGCGCGGGGGCTACGGTGTCGCGGGACGGCATCCACATGATGGCTTCTTCTTCCAGGAACGGTATCTCTGCAGAGTCCTGGCGTCCCTGCTTTTATAGCTGCAGCTACATGCGTCCAGCCGCCATCGCGTCCCCCTTAGCTCTTTCCGGCCCCTCCTCTCTCGGGGCGGGGTCTTGGCCTTCGCGCCTCTACTACTCGAGAAGACGCTCGAGCGGGAACTTTTCGCGCCAAAGATGGCGGCTTCTGAAATTTTTCTGCCAGATACCTCGGCGGTAACAAGGCGCACCTCTACCAGACGGCAGAGCGGTAAGATCCTGTTCGTGACGCCAAGTTGTCGCGGGCGGGGAGGAGGGTGTCAGCACACTACGCTCACCCCTTCTGCTCGGGTCCGGCGGTTGCTGCTCAGTGGTGGCTCGAGCTGTGGGCCGGATCCCGGGGGTTTCTCGAGCGGCACTCCTCGCCCGTGAGTGAAAGGGGGTTTGTTGGGTGTGGGAATTGTTTATTGTCCGTGACGCCACCCACGGTTGTGGTGATTTCACCACCGCTGCTCAATATGGGGATCCCGGGGATGGTGATGCGGAGCAGCCAGGTGTTGTGTTGCCCCTCCGTGGGTAGGGGTTGGTGATCCCGGGGCCCCGGTGATGGTTTGGGAGGTGCAGGGGCCTGGTGGGCGCAGGGACGCGGGGGCAGCGCTGTGCCTTGCGGGCACTGTGGTACTCACTCAGCCTGAGACATTGACACAGTTTTTACGGTAAACCACACGGCTGAAAGACGGTTCCCACGGACGGCTGCACTTGCTCTCCCAATAGGTGACGGTGATGTCCCTCTTCCTTGCACCTTTGTTTGCTGGTTGGTAGCGATGGGTTCCCACCGGTAACCCGCTCCCCGGCTTCAAGCTGGGCCGGAGGAGCTCTACTCTTTGCCCGCAGGCGCTGGCCCTGAGAAACTGGTGCCTTGGCGGTGGCGGTGTCTCTCCTACACTGGTTGGGCTGTTGCCTTCAATCGGGACTTGGTTGTTGGGGGATCTACGTCCCCTTCATTGACGGATTTGGCAAATTCTGGCGACTCCTAGCCTTGCCGGGGTCCGAGAGGCCCCTGCCCTGGTGCTGACTGTCCTTCGGAACACTGCTCCAGACCGCCGGGCACACAGCCTCCGGGGTCCTTCCAGGAACTTCCAAACGGTCCCCCCTCCAGACAGTCACCGCCGTTGCTGACCTTGCTGACCTGTCCTGCACACAGCTGGACTACTTCAGGCTTTTCACACTCTTTCTTTCCTGTCACCACTCTTGCTTTCCTCCTTTACCACTTTCCTTCCTTCACTTTCACTTAGCTGTTTACTCCTTTCTAGCCCTCTGCTAGACTTCAACTCTTCACTCAAGCCCTGCCTGGGCTAATCTTGCTGTTTACTCTTTCATGTCCCTTACTGGACTGCCTGGTTCTTCCCGCCTCCAGAGCTGTGAACTCCTCGGTGGGCGGAGCCAACCGCCTGGCCCACCCCCTGGTGTGAATCATCAGCCTCTGGAGGAAGGCAACAAGGATTTTTGGTTAGCTTAGGTGTTCCTAACTGGGATGTAGGGTGTGGTGGTGTGTGACCTGTGTCCCCCTGGCTTGCCCAGGGCGACACAATGTACTGTAAAGTGGCTGTAAAATAGTTGTAGTAAAAGCTACGGGGACTGCAAAAGGAAACAAATTGGGGGGTAAGAGCATGACAGTTATACATACCGTGTATCCCCAAAGATAAAACAGCACTCAGACTCTTTTCTGGCAAGGTCATTAAACTCCATGAATATTCCCTGCTTTCCCCATCCACCCTCTGTGCCTGCGTCTCTAATTGGTTGCAGTCAGACTGCTGTATGTGTGATATAAATTAATTAATATTTAAAAAAAAAAAATTGCTACGGACTGCAACCCCCAGTGCTCTGCTTTACCTAGGCTGGTTACCAAACGTAAGGATCCCAAGCGGGTTTGGAATCCCCTTTATTTTTGATAACCAGCCAAGGTAAAGCAGACCGCTGGTGGTTGCAGCCCAAAGCCGTCTATTTTACCCATGACTGTTTTTGAAAATAGGGCTTGAGCTCAAGTCAATTTTTTTTTCCCCAGAAGTGAACCAGCCAATCACAGCCATGCCAATAATTGACATGGCTGTGATGGGGCTGGAAGTGCCAATACCCAAAAAGCTTGCTAATGGACTGCTCTGCAGCCTTTCAACATGCTTTATTTGGATGACAAGCTGAACAAGAACAGAACGGGTGGCACGGTGGCTCAGTGGTTAGCACTGTAGTTTTGCAGCGCTGGGGTCCTGGGTTCAAATCCCACCCAAGGACACTATCTGCAAGGAGTTTGTAATGTTCTCCCCATCTTTGTGTGGGTTTCCTCCCACACTCCAAAAACATACAGATAGGGACTCTGGATTGTGAGCCCCAATGGGAACAGTGTTGCCATTGTATGAAAAGCACTGTGGAATTGTGCCACCCCCGTGCCAGCAGCCGGCGCTGCTCGGGTCCGAGCCTTCAGGGGTGGTGGCTCGATGGTCTCCGGGACCCGGGGGTCTCGCGGACACACAGAATAAATGGGGGGACGTAGATGTACAGGCTAGGCGGTAACAAGTTTGTGACGCCACCCACGGTGTGTGGTGAGGTGGGACACCACCCGCTGCTGTTATGAGGGACCCATGGGAGATGTTGTGCAGCAAGTTGTTAACCCCTCCGTGGGCAGGGATGGTGGCCCCGGGGACCCAGTGGCTCGGTGCAGGGGATGGCGACTGCAGAGGGTGCTGGAGTACTCACGAGTAGTAATACACACAAGTCTCTGGTAAACCAAGATGGTGGTGGCGGTGCCGCGGCCGGTTGCGTTCGGGGTCCCCCACCCGGCTGGTGGTCTCTATCCTTTTCCTGCACTTCTTTGTGTAAGGTGGACGTTCCTAGTATGAAACTCAGGAGTCCGCTCTCGGCTGGATGTGGCCTAAGGAGCCGTGCCCCACAGACGCTGGCCTGTGGGATCTATGGGCCTTGGCGGTGACTTCTTATCCCTAATCGGTGGGCTGTTGTCTTCTATGAGGGACTTTGGTGGGACAGGACCTCTAGTCCTGGCCTCAATCGGTTAATTAACCAGTTCCAGTAGGTTCTGGTGCTGGCTTCAGGGTCCGAGTACACCCCTTTGTGCACGGTTTCCGGTCGGGTTTCCGGTGTAGGTACCAGCGAGCTATAACCTGTCCCGGTCCACCTCGGTTCTGCCGAGCCGTCTTCCTGTCTCCTGCTGATGGAGACCACCGTCTGCCTCCTAGCCAGTGGCACCAGGGCTTCTGCCCTGGTACCGTTCAACTTGAACTTGACTGCTTAAGCTACCCATAGCTCCAACCCACACTCCTCTCCAAACTGAACTCCAAACTAGACTGTCTGTTTTTCCCACCCCGGGCTGTCTAGACTCCTGGGTGGGCGTGTTCCAACCGCCTGGTCACGCGCACTGGTGTGTCAATCTGTCCCTAAGGGGGGGTGACTAGGGTTTAATGGTTGGCTGTGTGTTTCCTAGTGAGGGAAGGTGTTTTGCAAGGACCTGTCTATGATTACCTGGTTTTGCCAGGGCGTCACAGAATTAATAGCGCTATATAAATGAATAAAATTATTATTATTATTATTTGTCTTTACCATTTGCTGGGGGCGTGTTCTTCTTTCTCCTGAGGTTTGCTACCTGCTTACGATTGGTCAGCATTATACAGTAAGAAGTCCACGCCCCCATTGAACAGTATCTAATAACACCCACCTGGACTTTAAAAGTTAACTCATTAGTAGCCAAATAATTTTCTAAGGGGGCGGTTCGTGCGGTGTCACAACGGCATCACTAAGCGGTCACCCAATAGAAGCGGAGGGGCGGAGATGAGCGGCCGTAACATCCCGCCCACCTCCTTCCTTCCTCATTGCCGGTAACCGCAAGAAAGCTGTAGTTCGTCATTCCCGAGGTGTCACACATAGCGATGTGTGCTGCCTCGGGAACGACAAACAACCTGCGTCCTCAACAATCAACAATTTTTTGAAAATGAACGGCGTGTCAACGATGGACGATTTGGTGAGTATTTTCCAACGTTAACAGTCGCTCGTTGGTGTCACACGCAACGACGTCGCTAACGATGCCGAATGTGCGTCACGGAATCCATGACCTCGGCGATATATCGTTAGATAAGTTGTTGCGTGTAACGGGGCCTTTTGTTGCTATTCACTAAGGTTGTACATTTCATACAAAAAAAAAGAAAAGAAAAAAAGAAAAGTAAAATAAAAAATTAATTACCCATTTGGGCTTTTTAGATATTGATTTTTGTTGATATTAAATGATACATTTCCTCCAAATATTGTAGTTATGCACATTTTGAATATATACCAAGAAAAAAACTATTCTGATAAGGAAAAATGTCTGGAGTTTCCATTATATAATTCACAAATAAGATGTAGTGGAACAGTCATGGAGCCGGAGAGCAAAGTTATTGTAAGGGTTAGGAAATGTTTTATTTAAAACAAGGATAGTAAATAATTCTATTCCAACCACGTGTGCAGACCTCTACATCCCCCACAGTGATGAGCTCCTCCAGGGCACTAACAATCAATTTAACAATTTCAAGTGATGATAATTAAATTCACGGTAGACAACTTTTCCCACGACCTCTGTAAATGTAGCGGACGTCTCTTCCGTGGCCTTAATTACTAGTGATGAGCGAGCATGCTTGTAACTACTCGGTACTCGCACGAGTATCACTGTACTCGGGCTGCTCGGCGGTACCGAGTAATTTTGCAATACTCGTGCTTTACTCGTGGTCTTCATCCCTGCATGTTGGCGCTCTTTTGAGAGCCAGCCCTCATGCCAGGGATTGGCTGGCAGACCACTGCAATGCCACAGCCCTGTTAGTTGTGGAATTGCAGTGATTGGCCGGCCTGCACAGCGTGACCGAGCCTTTATACCGGCCGGCGCGCTGTGCTCTGTACACAGCCATCTCATATTCCCTGCTTTCCACGCCCACAGGCGCCTATGATTGGTTGCAGTGAGACACGCCCCCCACGCTGAGTGACAGGTGTCACACTGCACCCAATCACAGCAGCCGGTGGGCGTGTCTATACTGTGCAGTAAAATAAATAAATAAATAATTAAAAAAACGGCGTGCGGTTCCCCCCAATTTTAATACCAGCCAGATAAAGCCATACAGCTGAAGGCTGGTATTCTCAGGATGGGGAGCCCCACGTTATGGGGAGCCCCCCACCCTAACAATATCAGTCAGCAGCTGGCCAGAATTGCCGCATACATTATATGCGACAATTCTGGGGCTGTACCCGGCTCTTCCCGATTTACCCTGGTGCGTTGGCAAATCGGGGTAATAAGGAGTTATTGGAAGCCCATAGCTGCCAATAAGTCCTAGATTAATCATGTCAGGCGTCTAGAGACACCCTCCATGATTAATCTGTAAGTTACAGTAAATAAACACACACACCAGAAAAATCCTTTATTAGAAATAAAAAACACACACATATACCCTGGTTCACCACTTTAATCAGCCCGAAAAGCCCTCCATGTCCGGCGTAATCCAGGATGATCCAGCGTCGCTTCCAGCTCTGCTGCATGGAGGTGACCGGAGCTGCAGAATACACCGCCGCTGCTCCGGTCACCTCACACAGCAAATGAACACAGCCGCGCGATCAGCTGCTGTCACTGAGGTTACCCGCTGTCACTGCTGCATCCACCGGTGGCCGCGGGTAACCTCAGTGACAGCAGCTGATCGCGCGGCTGTGTTCATTTGCTGTGTGGAGGTGACCGGAGGCGGCTGTGTCTGCTGCGGCTCCGGTCACCTCATGCAGCAGCGCTGGATGCGACGCTGGATCATCCTGGATTACGCCGGACATGGAGGGCTTTTTCGGGGCTGATTAAAGTGGTGAACCAGGGTATATGTGTGTGTTTTTATTTCTAATAAAGGATTTTTTCTGGTGTGTGTGTGTTTATTTACTGTAACTTACAGATTAATCATGGAGGGTGTCTCATAGACGCCTGACATGATTAATCTAGGACTTATTGGCAGCTATGGGCTGCCAATAACTCCTTATTACCCCGATTTGCCAACGCACCAGGGCAAATCGGGAAGAGCCGGGTACAGTCCCAGAACTGTCGGCATATAATGTATGCGGCAATTCTGGGCGGCTGTTGGCTGATATTGTTAGGGTGGGGGGCTCCCCATAACGTGGAGCTCCCCATCCTGAGAATACCAGCCTTCAGCCGTATGGCTTTATCTGGCTGGTTTTAAAAATGGGGGGAACCGCACGCCGTTTTTTTTTAATTATTTATTAATTTTAATTATTAATTTTAATTATTTATTAAATAATTAAAAAAAACGGCGTGCGGTTCCCCCCATTTTTAAAACCAGCCAGATAAAGCCATACGGCTGAAGGCTGGTATTTCTCAGGATGGGGAGCTCCACGTTATGGGAGCCCCCCACCCTAACAATATCAGCCAACAGCTGCCAGAATTGCCGCATACATTATATGCGACAGTTCTGGGACTGTACCCGGCTCTTCCCGATTTACCCTGGTGTGTTGGCAAATCGGGGTAATAAGGAGTTAATGGCAGCCCATAGCTGCCACTAAATCCTAGATTAATCATGTCAGGCGTCTCCCCGAGATTCCTTCATGATTAATCTGTAAATTACAGTTAAAAAAACACACACATCCGAAAAAATCCTTTATTAGAAATAAAAACACTAACAAAGTCCCTCATTACCAATTTATTAACCCCGACAAACCCTCCATGTCCGGCGTACTCCACGGACTCCGGCGTCGCGTCCAGCTCTGCTGCATGGAAGTGACAGGAGCTGCAGAAGACACCGCCCGCTCCGGTCACCTCCACGCAGCTAATGAAGACAGCCGTGCGATCAGCTGCTGTCACTGAGGTTACCCGCTGTCACTGGATCCAGTGACGGCGGGTAACCTCAGTGACAGCTCAGCTGATCGCGCTACTCACCTCATTTGCTGCGTGGAAGTGACCGGAGCGGCGGTGTCTTCTGCAGCTCCGGTCAACCTCCATGCAGCAGCGCTGGAAGCGACGCTGGAACATCCTGGAGTACGCCGGACATGGAGGGCTTTTTGGGGCTGATTAAAGTGGTGAACCAGGGAATGTGTGTGTGTTTTTTATTTCTAATAAAGGATTTTTCGGGTGTGTGTGTTTATTTACTGTAACTTACAGATTAATCATGGAGGGTGTCTCATAGACGCCTGACATGATTAATCTAGGATTTAGTGGCAGCTATGGGCTGCCATTAACTCCTTATTACCCCGATTTGCCAAAGCACCAGGGCAAATCGGGAAGAGCCGGGTACAGCCCCAGAACTGTCGCATATAATGTATGCGGCAATTCTGGGCGGCTGCTGACTGATATTGTTAGGCTGGGGGGCTCCCCATAACGTGGAGCTCCCCATCCTGAGAATACCAGCCTTCAGCCGTATGGCTTTATCTGGCTGGCATTAAAATGGGGGGGACCGCACGCCGTTTTTTTTTAATTATTTATTAATTTATTTTACTGCACAGTATAGACACGCCCACCGGCTGCTGTGATTGGTTGCAGTGTGACACCTGTCACTCAGCGTGGGGGCGTGTCTCACTGCAACCAATCATAGGCACCGGTGGGCGGGGAAAGCAGGGAATAGGAGATTGTTTAATGAGCGGCCGGCTTTTTCAAAATAGTAAAAGCCGCCGGTCACCTCCACGCAGCTAATGAAGGGAATAGCGCGATCAGCTGCTGTCAGTCAGGTAACTCCCGGCCACCGCTGGATCCAGCGGTGGCCGCGATTAACCTCAGTGACAGCAGCTGATCGCTCTACTCACCTCAGTTGGTGCATGGAGCTGACTGGAGCGGCGGTGAGTAGCGCGATCAGCTGAGCTGTCACTGAGGTTACCCGCGGCCACCGCTGCATCCACCGCTGGATCCAGGTAACCTCAGTGACAGCTCAGCTGATCGCGCTACTCATCTCATTAGCTGCGTGGAGGTGACCGGAGCGGCGGTGTCTTCTGCAGCTCCTGTCACTTCCATGCAGCAGAGCTGGACGCGACGCTGGAGGACTGTGGAGTACGCCGGACATGGAGGGTTTGTCGGGGTTAATAAATTGGTAATGAGGGACTTTGTTAGTGTTTTTTATTTCTAATAAAGGATTTTTCGTGTGTGTGTGTTTTTTAACTGTAATTTGCAGATTAATCATGGAAGGAATCTCGGGGAGACGCCTGACATGATTAATCTAGGATTTAGTGGCAGCTATGGGCTGCCATTAACTCCTTATTACCCCGATTTGCCAACGCACCAGGGTAAATCGGGAAGAGCCGGGTACAGCCCCAGAACTGTCGCATCTAATGTATGCGGCAATTCTGGGCGGCTGCTGACTGATATTGTTAGGGTGGGGGGCTCCCCATAACGTGGAGCTCCCCATCCTGAGAATACCAGCCTTCAGCCGTATGGCTTTATCTGGCTGGTATTAAAATTGGGGGGACCGCATGCCGTTTTTTTTAATTATTTAATTATTTATTTCACTGCACAGTATACACACACCGGCTGCTGTGATTGGTTGCAGTGAGACAGCTGTCACTCAGTGTGGGAGCGTGTCTCACTGCAACCAATCATAGGCGCCGAAAAGCAGGACAGCAGGGAATAGGAGATTGATTAATGAGCGGCCGGCTTTTTCAAAAGAGGAAAAGCCACCGGAGTTTGAACAGCTGTGCAGCGCCGCGGCAGTGATCGGGGAACGGTAAGTAAGAGAGAGGGGGGGGAACTGACCGACAGACTGTGAGAGGGGGACAGACAAGACAGAGAGAGACAGACCGACGGACTGAGGGAGATAGAATAAAAAAAAAAAAATGACCGACATCGCTAGTAAAAAGCACAAAACGTGCGTTTTGGACATCGGAGTGCCACACAAGGTTTTCATGTAAAATCTTTCATGTATTAATCTCAAAAAGTAACATACACCAGCTCTATCTCACTATTGGGTATGTGCCCTTAACATTTCCGCCATGAAAATTCATTTTGGTGTCATTTTGGAAGGTTTTCTGGTGAATCCGTAAAAATGGCGTAAAACTCGGACAAAATTGTTCACATCTGTGACTTTTGAGTGATAAATGCTTCAAGGGGTCTTCCCCATGCTGATGCCATGTCATTTGAGCACTCTTCTGAGACTTTTGTGACATTTTTAGGGTTTCTCCATGCTGCCGGGGGGTCATTTCACAAAAATACTCGGGTCTCCCATAGGATAACATTGGGCTCGGTGCTCGGGCCGAGTACACGAGTATCTTGGGAGGCTCGGCCCGAGCTTCGAGCACCCGAGCTTTTTAGTACTCGCTCATCACTATTAATTACATTACTTGTGTTTCACGCTGCTGGACTTTCTTTACATTGACCTTAGAGGTTGAAAATCACAGCAGAGTTTATACTACTGCTTCCAATCTTCCCTAGGAAAGTAATCAGTGACCTTCTACAACATGAGAAACATTCGTAATTAGATGTTTAAGCTCTAAGGTTGTCCTAAGGTTGACCTCCTCCCTACAGGAAATTTTGATGAATGTGCAACCAAAGCTTCTTTGTAATCTATAGGAATTATAAATATATTATATGGTCGCCTCCACATTACACCCCAATCTAAATCTATAGCCATAATTATGTGTGGTGCCACTGAGGCTTCAGGCGCCACAGGGCACTGCACCTGATTTCAGGTGCTGTACTCATCCCGGATTCCTAGGTGACCAGTGCCGGTTCCACACAACGCCACAAACTGCACACTGCAGACTTCCCTCCCCAATAGAGACTGGGACCAGGGTCGGGTCACAAAGGGGGTCACTACAGTGGTTGGGTTTATAGGATACCACCACACTTAGGGACTCCCAATCCACTGGATCAAGGACTCAGGGTCAGAGAGGAGTCGTCACAGGGGAGTGGGAGGAGCCATAGAACCGTTAGTGACAGTTGGAGTAGTCAGTCAGTGAGGGACTTCAGTCCAGAGAAGAGCTCCCCTGGTGACGTCGGTGGGATATAGGAGTTATGGTCACCGGTGAGATATGATGTCAGTTCCCCGGGACCGGCGCAGTCGTGGTATAAATCCCTAGGTTAGGGGATGCTTTAAGCTTGCCTAATAAATCTACCGGAAGAGTAGCCTCAAGTCACGGGGACCCGCCAACAACGGAGTACATAGAGGAAGGGCCCAGCAGTCATAATACCAGCACCGGCATCCGAAGAGTTCGGGATCGCCTGAGCCCATCTTGGTGGAGACCAACTCCCCACGGGCATAAAAGACAATAAGACAATCAGTGAGTAAACAACTTGAACCGCAGTCCCTGTGTCGCCTACTTTCTTGATGTCGCCCTGTACCTCAGCGCCACCGTCACTACAACCACCACCATCCTCCCTGGGGCCTAGCTCTGCTTGCAGAGAGCTGGAACATCCTAGCTGCATCACACCATCAGCCCCAGCAGTGAGAGACACTACGTAGCGGCGGCTCCCTCTCATTGCCGCACACCGCAAGTCGAGTCACGAACTTTATCTTATTGTAAATATAACTCCCATCATCTTCCCCTTGATTATTTAAAAGACACCATCAGGGTCACGGAGCCGAACCCCGCCACCGCTGACATCCCCAAACTAGTCCGGCCCGGTTCCGAGTACCATAAGGCCCTGGAGTGAGCGTGTCATATGCAGTTGGTCCTTCCTGTGCAGGTTGAAGGTTTTCTATAAGATTTTGGAGTACATGTGAGGGGATTTTTGCCTATTTATCCAGAAGAGCATTTGTGAGGTCAAACATCGATATTGGATGAGAGGACCAGGATCAGAATCTCTACTGCTTCCGAAAAGTGCTGGATGGGGTTGAGATCACAGTTCTGGGTGGCTGGGCAGATTCTTCCACACCAAGCTACCCCAACACTATCTTTACATATCTTGTGCACTGGGCACAATCATAGAGAATAAAAAATTTCCCCAAAGTGTTCACACAAAGTTGAAAGATGCAATTATCCAAAATATTGTCTCTTCTGAAGCATTAGGATTTCAATGCCCTGAAACAAAGCGGCCATGTCACGCTGAGTACAGGGGAGTATCACGTGAATGGCGAAAGGAAAGGGAAAGATGGTGACCCCTGATCAAATCTACCGCTGGCCCTTGGCAACCCTCTCCATCCTAGATAGGTTCCACACCTATGCACCGAGCCGTATACCTGACCCTAGGATGACCCTAGAGCTGAACCCTATATAGTGAATGGGTAGGCGAGCTCTTCGTCAACCCCAATAAACACTAAAGAAGACAGGGAGCACACACATGGGGAAAGTGCATGAACAACAAGCAGTAACAATCCTACAAATGAACGCAAGCCGCCTGCTTGCATCCAGAGCTTGTGAATGAATTGAATATCACCAGCACAGGTCCAAGGACAATGAGAGTATTTAAACCCAAGGGAAAATACAGACAATTAGCAGCTGAAGGGAAGAGGAGCCTGCAGGGTCCAAGAGGGAAGGAACGAAAACCCAGCAGAGAAGATACCTAGTACACTGAATACTAACTGCAGGAATAATAGAAAGTCAGGGAGTATTTTGTACAGCTAAATGTTGTGACTGTCTATTGATGGACACCACTGGACTGTCTGTCACCTGTGACACACCCATGACTACTCCAGAGTTCAGTCTTGGCGTCTTCACACCACTCGATGTGACACTCAGCATTGTGGTTGGCGATGTAAGGCTGCATTCAGCCATCAAATTTCCGTTGAGGCACAGTGTTTGTGCTGATGTTAATGATAGAGAAGGTTTGGACTTTGCATTTATGGAGTCTGCAGAGTTTTGGTGACTTTTATGCCCTCTGCCCCTCTGCACTTTGCCCCCCGCTCTGTAACGTTATGTGGTCTCCTCTTTGTGGTTGATTCTCTTTGGTTCATAAAATATTCCATATTTTAATAAAACCATTCATAGGTGATGGTGGAATATTGAAGAAGTAATAATATGTTCTGACTGGTTACATTGGTGGTGATCTACAGGACCCCGCTGGTATTAGTGAGCTCACAGAATGAACCATTCTATCACTATTGTAATTAAAGCCAGGCGGCATGGAGAGGGGCTGGGTGTTATACACCGGGGGCAATGGGAATAAAAGTAAATCCAGAATCTAATGGTTCAGTGGTGTTCATATCGTGAATCCTGGATAATATATAAACATTAAGTTCTTTCAGGGTTGATCATTGGAGGATATCTTTTTCTTATGAGGTTCCTCCAAAATAAGAGGGTTTGAGGGTTCTCCTTATAATTCCCACCAAATGATTGGTTTTTGCCTTTGCGATAACTTTTTTATTTTTGTACAAGACCATCACAAATTGATGAATTCACAATAATCCAAATTGGCTAAGATGTCCAGATATTTGAAACTATTTTGGAAAATTCAGTGTATCTGTCGCGGGCGGGGAGGAGGGTGTCAGCACACCACGCTCACCCCTTCTGCTCGGGTCCGGCGGCCGCCGCTGCTCAGTGGTGGCTCGAGCTGTGGGCCGGATCCCGGGGGTTTCTCGAGCGGCACTCCTCGCCCGTGAGTGAAAGGGGGTTTTTGGGTGAGGGGATTGTTTATTGTCCGTGACGCCACCCACGGTTGTGGTGATTTCACCACCGCTGCTCAATACGGGGCTCCCGGGGATGGTGATGCGGAGCAGCCAGGTGTTGTGTGGCCCCTCCGTGGGTAGGGGTTGGTGATCCCGGGGCCCGGTGATGGCTTGGGAGGTGCAGGGCCTGGTGGGCGTGGGGACGCGGGGGCAGCGCTGTGCCTTGCGGCACGGTGGTACTCACTCAGCCTGAGACGTTGACACAGTTTTTACGGTAAACCAAACGGCTGGTAAGACGGTCCCACGGACGGCTGCGATTGCTCTCCCAGTAGGTGACGGTGATGTCCCTCTTCCTTGCACCTTCGTGTACTTGTTGGTTGCGATGGGTCCCCACCGGTAACCCGCTCCCCGGTTTCAAGCTGGACCGGAGGAGCTCTACTCTTTGCCCGCAGGCGCTGGCCCTCAGAAACTGGTGCCCTGGCGGTGGCGGTGTCTCTGCTGTACAGGTTGGGCTGTTGCCTTCAATCGGGACTTGGTTGTTGGGGGATCTACGTCCCCTTCACTGACGGATTCGGCAAATTTGGCGACTCCTAGCCTTGCCGGGGTCCGAGAGGCCCCTGCCCTGGTGCTGACTGTCCTTCGGAACAGTGCTCCAGACCGCCGGGCACACAGCCTCCGGGGTCCTTCCAGGAACTTCCAAACGGTCCCCCTCCAGACAGTCACCGCCGTTGCTGACCTTGCTGACCTGTCCTGCACACAGCCGGACTACTTCAGGCTTTTCTCTCTCTGTTACCACTCTTGCTTTCCTCCTTTTCTACTTTACTTCCTTCACTTTCACTTGGCTGTTTACTTTAGCCCTGGCTGGGCTACTCCTCCACTCCTTCCACTTCCTCCTCCAAACTCTATCTGCCTGGTACTTCCTGCCTCCAGAGCTGTGATCTCCTCGGTGGGCGGAGCCAACCGCCTGGCCCACCCCCTGGTGTGAATCATCAGCCTCTGGAGGAAGGCAACAAGGGTTTTTGGTTCAGCTTAGGTGTTCCTACCTGGGATGTAGGGTGTGGTGGTGTGTGACCTGTGTCCCCTGGCTTGCCCAGGGCGACACATATCCAGGGTATGAGAAGGTTTTTACAGAAACCTGTCCAAAAGTGGGTTTTCCAGTCTGTGTCTTTATGCATGAGTTGGACTTTCGTGGGTCTAAACCATGGGTCCCCAATTCCAGTCCTCAAGGGCCGCCAACAGTGCATGTTTTCAGGATTTCCTTAGTATTGCACATGTGATAATTTAATCACCTGCCCAGTTGATGATTCCAACACCCATGCATTTCAAGGAAATCCTGAAAACATGCACTGTTGGCGGCCCTCGAGGACTGGAGTTGGGGAACCCTGGTCTAAACATTCCATTATCACCAACAGAGATGTCACCAAATATGGTGATTTCTGATATGCTGGGTCCTCCTGAGAGGCACTGTGACAGCTTTTCTGCATACAGGTCAGTGTCCTGAAGAAGGAACTTTCTACTAATAACTTGGAGTTTCCTGAATACATAATTAGGAGTGCATTTCCTTAACCTGACAACCTCTTTAACCCCATAATGCAATATCATGTACATGTACTGTAGGTGATTGTGGAGGTGATTGAATATGGAGAGAGCTCAGGAGCCGAGCTCCCTCTACACTCTGCAGATACCAAGTATAAATTATTAAATATTCAGCTTCTGTTGCTAAGGCCAGGTTCACATTGTGCTGTTTTCCACCTTCAGTGGTCCTATTGGGACTCATATTCGAACCCCCCACAAAATGGGAATCGGACATTAGCGCAAACAAGGCCATTGATTATAATGGTGCAGATGGAGTCACTGTGTGCTCTGTTGTGCACCATTTTCGGGCTCATACGCCTACTGGAGGCAAATCCACAGATGTAGTAGACTGTGTCTAAAGCGGGCTTTACACGCTGCGACATCGCTAGCATCGGCTAGCGATGTCGAGTGCGATAGCACCCGCCCCTGTCGTACGTGCGATATTGTGTGATCGCTGCCGTAGCGAACATTATCGCTACGGCAGCGTCACACTCACATACCTGTGCAGCGACGTCGCTTTGGCCAGCGAACCGCCTCCTTTCTAAGGGGGCGGTTCGTGCGACGTCACAGCGACGTCACACGGCAGGCGTCCAATAGAAGCGGAGGGGCGGAGATGAGCGAGACGTAAAATCCCGCCCACGTCTTTCCTTCTGCATTGCCGGTGGAAGCAGGTAAGGAGATGTTGGTCGCTCCTGCGGTGTTACACACAGCGATGTGTGCTGCCGCAGGAACGAGGAACAACATCGCTAATAAACAGAAAACAATTTTTTGTTTCAGGACGACCTCTCCGCGGCAAACGATTTTGACCGCTTTTGCAATCGTTTAAGGTCGCTCATAAGTGTCACACACTACGATCTCGTTAATGACGCCGGATGTACGTCACAAACAATGTGACCCCGACGATAATTCATTGACGATATCGCAGCGTGTAAAGCCCGCTTTAGTGTCCGCCACCAGTAGACAAATATGCCCAAAAATGGTGCACAAAAAATAGCACAGTGACTCCTTCTGCACCATTATAGTCAGCACATTTGTCTAAATCCCGTTTTTTGGCGGTTTTGGGGTGAGCCCAAACAGAACCACTGAATGAGTGACAAAACGCAGTGTGAAAGCACCCTAACAGCTGAGGCCAGAGATGAGGTCGAGCCACATTTTTTAAGTAGTTAATGAGAACGTTACGGGTCTCGGAAAATGGCCACAAAGCGCAATTCTTTTTTTTTTGTCAAATTACTACATTTTTTTAACCACTTAAATAAAAGTAAAACTATGCATATTTGGTATTTACAAACATCTATTGCCATGGCAAATCAAATTTTCAGGTCAGTTTTACCATATAATGACCATGGAAAATAAAAATCCCAAAAAACAATGGTGGAAGGACACTTTTTTTTGCATTTTCACCGCGCTTTAACATTTTTCCCATTTTCCAGTACAATATGTGACAGAATGAATGATGGTACTCAAAATTCCAACTCGTCCCACAAAAATCAAACCCTCATATGGCAAAGTTGACAGAAAAATAAAAAGGTTACGACGCTTGAAAGAAGGGGAGGAAAAAACGAAAAATAGAAAATCGCCGGGTGGTGAAGGGGTTAAATATGACCATTGATTGTGACTGTCCTTTACTTTTTTTTTTTTACCGTCGAGGCCAGATTGAGGATACAAGTGTATAAATTAGATTCAAACAAAGAATACAGAGTCATGATTTCAGCTTTTAGTACTGTTAAATGTAAGTATTGAGCGGTGCGCACCTTGAAGAAATTACATACTATGCCTTTAATTAATGAAATTTGTATCTGCCGTTACTCGTCACTTCATTGATTTTTGACCACAAAATCATATTTTTAATAAATGTCATTTATGCATTTGGGAGCCATAATTACATAGTTTTGGGGCATTTAAGCAATATTTCGGGCAGTGGGGAAATTACAGTTTGATGGGCCCCTGTGCAAAATTTGGTCCTGGGCCCTCCACCATACATCCTCACCTCCTCCCCTTGGGGTACAAGATAATTATGCTGATACTGAGCTCTTTCCCTCAGCACCCAGCTTTCCCATGGTCTGCTATACCTCTTTCCCTCCGCATCAAGCTTTCCCTTGCTCTGATATCCCTCTTTTTCTCATCATCCAGCTTGCCCTTGATATCAGAGCATGGGAAAGTTGAGTGCTAAGGCAAAGATGTACAGCAAAGCATGGGAAAGTTAAATGCTGAGGGAAAGATATATAGCAGAGCATGGGAAAGCTAGGTGTTAAGGGAAAGATGAATAGCAGAAGCTCTGCTAAGGAAGATAGGTGCAAACTCAGATTTTTCTTCCCTCTTCTGATGGACGGGTTGCGGAACTTAAATCAGACATACAGTGTGTGTGTTTTATGCTGGAGGAGAGAGACTTTCAGAGTCAGGGGACCAGTGGAGGATCCACTGATTTCCTGGTGGACTGGAGAGCAGTGAAATAATTCTCTTTAATAGTAACACATGATCACCCAGCAGCTGCAGTAAGCCAGAAGCTGAGTGATTACTGTGCTGCTATTAAAGAGAATGAATATTCACTGCTCTAACCACCCATAGTTACTCCCATCTATCAGCATCAGCTTCAATGGAAAGAGGTGGGCAAGATTATGGCATGGAGAGCAGTGAATATGCAATTTATTAAGCAGCGGGCACATGTGGCTTCAGAGCAGGCTGTTGCCTCCAGTGATCTCGTGCCGGCGCAATTTGCAGTGCAAGGATCGCATGGGTCTCTGCAATACATTTCAGCTGGAGGTGTGCACTGGGACGCACATCAGCTAATGAAGGCGCTGAGGTCCGTGGGCCCCCTGTACCCCTGGGCCAGTTCGTGACCCCTGCGACTATGATCATTCCGCCCCTGATTGCTGGTATTTTTGAGTATTATTGACAGTTGAGTAAAAACTGTCTACTGAGATCATGAATGTAAAAAAAATAGTTAAAGAGTAAGGGGTACTTTGCACACTACGACATCGCAAGCCGATGCTTGCGATGTTGAGCGCGATAGTCCCCTCCCCCGTCGCAGCTGCGATCTCTTGTGATAGCTGCCATAGCGAACATTATCGCTACGGCAGCTTCACACGGACTAACCTGCCCTGCGACATCGCTCTGGCCGGCGACCCGCCTCCTTCCTAAGGGGGCAGGTCGTGTGGCGTCACAGCGACGTCACACAGCAGGCGGCCAATAGAAGCTGAGGTGTGGAGATAAGCGGGACGTAAACATCCCGCCCACCTCCTTCCTACCGCATAGCCGGCGGGAGCCGCAGGACGCAGGTAGGAGATGTTCCTCGCTCCTGCGGCTTCACACACAGCGATGTGTGCTGCCGCAGGAAGGAGGAACAACATCGTAACATCGGTCCTTCCGAAATTATGGAAATGACCGACGCTACACCGATCATACGATACGCTTTTGTGCTCGTTAATCGTATCAAAAACGATTTACACACTCCGATATTGACAGCGACGCCGGATGTGCGTCACTTTCGATTTGACCCCACCGATATCACACCTGCGATGTCGTAGTGTGCAAAGTACCCCTAACTGTTGTTTTTTTTTTATTTTAGAAATCAATAATGCACATGAAAATAAAAAACTGTATAATATATGTTATCAGATAAATCCACTTTTTTCACCTCCTTGACTGATCTTTCATTTTCTTCCATTAGTTAGATAGGAGATGACAGTTTTTGGTTTTAAAGTTCTATGGAGGAGGGAGGTGCTAGACACTCTGATGCAAGTTCTTCTCTACCAACAAATGCAGTTCTCCATAAAACCTAATGAGCACCAAATGTCATCTTAGTAATTGGAAAATCAATATTTGCTAAAGACAGATTTTTATTATGAATTAAAAATTTTAAGAATTAAAGGGGTTGTCCACAACTTTAACATTGATGGCCTTTCCTTAGGATAGGTCATTAATGTCTGATTGGCCAGGGTCCGACATCCGGCGACCCCACCGATCAGCTGTTCTCAGTCCCGGTGGTGGCAATATGCAGCCAGAAATGCTCAGTTCTGGAGCTGCTCTGTCCTCTGATAGTGGCTGTGGCCGGGTTCTGCACATCTGCCTTCTATTGATCTGAAATGACGTGCAGTACCCGGCCATGGCCACTATCAGAAGATGGAGCACCTCGGAACTGAGCACTTACGGCTGCCTGCTGCCGCTGGCAGTACTGGGAGCAGCTGATTGGCGGGTGTGCCGGGTGTCGGATCCTGGCCGATCAGACATTGATGACCTATCCTAAGTGGTACTTTACACGCTGCAATATTGGTACCGATATCGCTAGCGAGCGTACCCACCCCCGTCGGCGCACCGCCCATGGCACACAACATCGCTCGGACCCGTCACACGGACTTACCTTCCCTGCGACGTCGCTCTGGCCGGCGATCTGCCTCCTTTCTAAGGGGGCAGTTCGTGCGGTGTCACAGCGATGTCACACGGCAGCCGTCCAATAGCAAGGAGGGGCGGAGATGAGCGGGCGGAACATGCCGCCCACCTCCTTCCTTCCTCATTGCCAGTGCACGCAGGTAAGGAGATGTTCGTCGCTCCTGCAGTGTCACACATAGCGATGTGTGCTGCCGCAGGAATGACGAACAACATCGCTACTGACCAGACAATGATATTTGGTGTTTGGACGACCTCTCCAACACCAACGATATTTACCACTTTTGCAATCGTTTAAGGTCGCTCATACGTGTCACACGCTGCGATGTCGCTAATGACGCCGGATGTGCGTCACAAATACCGTGATAAATCGTTAGCTATGTCGCAGCATGTAAAGCACCCTAAAGCATAGGCCATCAATGTTAAAGTACTGGACAACCCCTTTAATTCTCAAAATTCTTAATTCATAAGTAAAATATGTTGACATTGATGACCGATCCTAAGGAAAGGCCATCAATGTAACAGTAGTGGACAACCCCTTAATTGATCAGACCAGAATGAGAAAGAAGCAGGTTATTTTTATAAAACATATTAGAAAACTATATATTTTCATGTATATTATTGATTTATGAGGGGAAAAAATAAAATGATGGTAGCGCTTTAAGGAACACAAAGCCATACTTGACATTTTTCGATAATGAGAAAAACAATATCCAATATAATTATGCGTAGCTTTAACACCAGCATCAAATTGGCCAATTAATTTCACATTTCAAATAATCAGTGGTGAAGCATAAAAACTAATGACAGGGGGATAAATATTATAGTAACCATTTCATATGAGATGCGTTTAAAGAGGTCAAGCTGACGCATTTGGCTCCTCCGCAGCTTGCTCCCTTATTAGCACCATCTGTGTCAACTCTCCGTGCAGCCTAACACAATCAAAATATTTTATGTAACTTGGCGTATTGTTCTTCACAGACTTAAAATGTTCGACGACACCGGGTGATTTGCAGAATTTACAGAAATTGCATCTTCCAAAAAGAAAATCATAAGGTGTAAACTTCAAAGGAAAAGTGGTATATGTCTTGGATCTTAGACAAAAGAAAAACATAAAAATTAGTCTGCAGCACTGTAAAGTGTAAATGGAATTTTCAATTGCTTTTTCCAGAAATAGCACCCGTCTTGTCTAAGGATCTGCTCAAATCAAGTGGTCTGTAATACCAGAAACAGTTAATAAAAAAGGCAGGCGCTATGTCTAGAAGAAAGCGGCCATCTTGATGTTGTAAAAGTCCTTTCTTTGGTTTTTCATTTTCTTCCTTTTTGGCTTTTAAATTTGGCACCAAATTAAATTTAAGCAAAAGTTATCGAAATAAGTTTTTTGTGATAATTTATTTTATTTTATTTATCTTTCTTTCACCATTTATTAAAAATGAAAATTAGAACTCTTGTTATTTTCATCCTGGCCACTGGGGCAATTTTTTAGACTCTAACTTTCAGGAAATTCAAACGTACATTGGCCACAATAAAAACGGCTCCGACCCAATCTTTTATATTGAAGCACCTAATGAGCGTGTGCAAAAGCCATTGTGAAGGGAGGAGGTGGTGAATTGAGAGAGGTGTTACCTGTCATTGTAATACTGATTTAAACAATAGGTCATTTTTGGATTATACATTCCCTTTAACATTTTCTGATGATTTTATAAACTTTACTTACTTGGATTACAAAACCTAATCATTCGAGCTGACCACTAAAGGTATATATAGAATCAGCCTGGTAATGCCAGTATAGCACTGGCTTTAGGTTATATAAGAAAATCCTGGTGATTGGTTCCCTTAAAATCAGATCAAACAGTAGAGTAAGTTCAGTTCAATGGTGGTGACAAACTAAAAAAAAATATGATGAACCGACCGACTATATGTAGATTTCGCCAGAGATGACAGATGCCTTCCCTTCTATCTCCTTGTGGCAGGGCTTAGATCCCTGTACAGACCTATCTCCAGTCCTCGCTGCCATCACCATCCTTTTCTGACTGTTTCAAATCTTACCGCCTCGTAACAGTTAGCTCCTCCCCATAACATGTGACTTTCCGAAAAGCAGTCATTGTCTAACTGCACTGTCAATACTCCTCCCCATATAACTCACTAAAACCTTTACTGATGTTGTTCCTGTAAGAAAATTCACAATTAAAGGGAACCTATCACCAGATGTTCATAATACTCACCTAACGGTTGGTGCGGAGCAGACTGGTCAGATGGGCATCTCCGTTCTCCGGGTCCCGCGCCTCCTCTTTCGGCCATCATTGTCCTCATTCTGAAGCTAGATGGATGGATGATGCGTTTTACGTCATCTACACTAGCCGACATTGAAGTCCCATGCAGGCGCACTTTGATCTGCCCTGAGTAGGGCAGATCAAAGTATTGTTGTGCGCCTGCGCAGGACCTCACTGTCGGCTAAAGTAGATGACGTAGAACGCGTCCTCCACACTAGCTTCAGAAGGAGTACAAAGATGGCCGAAAGAGGAGGCTCGGGACCCGCAGAACAGAGACGCTCATCCGACTAGTCTGCTCCGCACCAACCATTAGGTAAGTATTATCAACATCCAGAGAAAGGTTCCCTTTAAGTAAGACAAGCAAAGAAATGGGAATAACATAGGAATAACCACATACATTGAAAATGCAGAAGTAACGTAGTAAAAAAAATGCTTCTATCTAAAGGGGGCTTTACACGCAACGACATCGCTAGCAAGATGTCGTTGGGGTCATGGAATTCGTGACGCACATCCGGCCTCGTTAGCGACGTTGTTGCATGTGAAAGGTACGAACGACCGCTAGTGATCAAAATTACTCACCTAATCATTGATTGTTGACACGTCGTTCTGATCCCAAATACGTTGCTGTTGCAGGATGCAGGTTGTTCATCGTTCCTGGAGCAGCCCACATCGCTATGTGTGACACCGCAGGAACGAGGAACAACACCATACCTGCGTCCTCCGGCAATGAGGTGGGCGTGTCTTTCTTTCGGCTGCTCTCCGCCTTTCCACTTCTATTGGACGGCTGCCGTGTGACGTCGCTGTGACGCCGAACGAACCGCCCCCTTAGAAAGGAGGCGGCTTGCCGGCCACAGCGACGTTGCTTGGCAGGTAAGTATGTGTGATGGGGACTAATGATATTGTGCGCCATGGGCAGCGATTTGCCCGTGACACACAACTGACGCTAGCGATGTCACTGCATGTAAAGTGGCCTTTAGAAACTTTATGTGATAGAGAAAAACTGAGCATATTTTTCGAATCCGCACATCAAACTCCATAAAACAGACATATTACCTTTGCTGATGATTTTTTTGTGTTGACCAGTGTTATTAAAGTCTTGCGTTGAGTTAGTTTTATAATAGCCAGAGCTGGAGTTGTGGCGTAACCAATACCCCCCCAGACGATTCTAAATTTGTGCTGTTAACATCTCGGTGCTAATGTGTGTATTTTATTACATTATTACCTAATCATCGGGGCATATAGAATGAGCACGAGAGCTGAATATTCCTTAGAAAGTTCCAATAGCATGGAAAAACTGAACGTTACCTTTTGTCCTCAGGCCAAACTGAGCGCTTTTGGGTTTTTTTATCTGCGATGTCCAGTTAGCTGGATCACTTTATATGAAGTCATCGTTAAGGAAAAGGCTAGCTTGTATCATGAATACTGCGGCTCTCCAGCGCTCAGCGCTTGTATTAATATAGCAGATGTGCAAGGGTTTTATTAAAATTAAATACAAAAAAAAAAGAATTTGGGTGGAGTGATTTCTGCTCAAAAATAATGGAAAACATTTCGTTATAGAAAATAATTTTAGCAGCAGCAACAACAGAAGGAACTGTGTGGATTTTCTGATAAAACTATTATCTTTCGTTCTGGGGTATTTAAGGACAGCTTAGAAGAGACATTTGATAAAATGTTGAATTAGGAAATGACAAAGAAATAAAAAAAGTAAAAAATTACAGTATTTTTCAGTTTATAAGACGCCCTGGATTATAAGATGCACCCCAAATTTAGAGGAGGAAAATAGGAAAAAATAATTTTTAATGCTAAAATGAGGGTCTGTCTTATAAATCTAAGACCGCTTTACACGCTGCAACATCGCTAGCCGATGCTAGCGATGTCGAGCGTGATAGCACCCTCCCCCATCGTATGGCCGATATGTGGTGATCGCTACCGTAGTGAACATTATCGCTACGGCAGCGTCACACACACATACCTGCTCTGCGACGTCGCTGTGACCGGCGAACCGCCTCCTTTCTCATTGCGGCCGGCCGCAGGTAAGGTGAGGTTCCTCGTTCCTATGGTGTGACACATAGCGATGTGTGCTGACGCAGGAACGACGAACTACTTCGTACACCGAGCAGCAGCGATATTCGATTTTGACCGTTTTTTATACGATTCAAAATCCCTCATAGGTGTCACACGCAAAGACATCGCTAAAGCGACCGGATGTGCATCACAAATTCCGTGACCTCTACGAGATCGCTTGAGCATTGTCGCAGCGTGTAAAGCGGTCTCTAGTGTGTCTTATAATATCTCATCAGTGGGGAACGGCGGTGGAGGAGCGGCTCAGGAAGGTCACAGGAGACAGTGTCAGTGATGCTGCGGGCTCAGAGGAGGAAGTGTTGCGTCTCAGGAGGGTTAGTGGATGGAGCGTCGGCGATACTGCAGCTTAAGGGGTGTCGTGGCGGCAGGCGGCATTGATGTGCTGGCGTCCTGCGGGGGTGTCACTGCAGTGGAGCGACTCTAGGGGGGGTCACAGGACGGGGGGTCGGGGTGTTGCTGTAGCGGCGGGCGCCTGATCTGACTGTGGGCTCTATTGAATCGCCCCCAGTTGATAAGATGGACTTCAAGAAAATGGTTGCAAAGGCAGGGCGGGCACGGAAAAGTCTCCGCAGCTATTTTCTTGAAGTTCATACTATCAACCGCAGGCATTTCAATAAAGTCAGATCATGTGCTCGCCACCGCCGCCATACTACAGTGACACTCTCAGTATCGCCGACCCTGCCTCCTATGACCCCACTCCACCACCGCCTCCCCGGTAAGCCATGTCCACATTGTAAGACGCACCCCCATTTTACTCCCAGTTTTGGGGACAAAAATAGTGCGTCTTACAATCCAGAAAATATGGTATATAACCAGCGTCGGATTGGCTACCGGAGGAACCGCAGTCGCCGGGGAATCAATCACTCGGCGCTCGCGGTACAGTCTCGGCTGCACGCCAGAGCTCAGGTGAGAACTCCGGAGTGCAAACAAGGTACCTGAATCCAGGCCTGGCATTACTGGAGATTCCTCCGGTAGCCAGTCCAACACTATATATAACCCAAAACACGAAACATTGCTCATGACTTTTGGAAATGGCAATGAAAATGCCTGTAATTGCCCGAATGGAAAGACAATTTTCATGGACTTATCAAACAGGGCAAATGAGGTCCAATGACAAGTCCGAATTTTATTAAAAATGTCTTTAATATTTATAAAAAACAAATAAATTGAAAGTGGACACTAGCGCTAACCCAGGGGGATCATGGGGGAGGGGGAAACTAGTTGTTAGAACTAGTAGGAGCTGCAGGTAGTAGGCAGGGTCTGCGTAAGGCTGTCAGAGTTAGGGTAAATAACATACACGTACTACTGTGCTCAATAGAGGGGGTAAGAAGGGGTTTAAGTGGGGGTGTCGGTTCTCTTCTCTTCACAGGTTTTCCACACCTACCCAGTTGGCTCTTCAATGCCACTCTGAACCTCCAAATTAGTGCATTACCCTGATTGAATTTTATATTTATTTAACGAAACCTATATATTTTTATATTACCAGTATTATAGCGTATCATTTACCACATTCTCACCCATATCTGATTATTTTATTTATTTTTCTGACCGACACCCCCACTTAAACCCCTTCTTCCCCCCTCTAGTGAGCGTAGTAGTACTTGTATTTTATTTATAAAAATCAGTTTGGAATTCTACATGATTATTTTCTTTTAAATGGATAGCTAAGACAGAAATGAAAAGTCTGCAGACACTTTATTTGACTCTAAGCTGCCAAATCATGACAGTGTATACTGTGCACACTGTCACTATTCCACTAAATTGAAAAAATAAATAGGAGAGCAGGCGCACTGAAGCCAGAGAAGTGGACCAGCCAACTTTGGGGCAGCTCTTGCAAGCTCAGCTGAAAATAGCTTGTAAGTGCTTTGCTCCTTCTCTAGGTGTCCAGCCAATGCTGATAGACTGGCTTGTGATCAATGATCAGGGCCCAATAAAATAAAAATCCTCTCAGTTCTTGAAAATGGAGTTGATTTTTAATGGAAAGGAAATTGCAATTTTGTTTACAAGCACTTTACAATTTTACCTATTGAAGAATCTGGCAATAACTTTTTAAGACTATGTGTACACAGAGTATTTTTGTAGAGATTTGAAACAGAAACTGAGCAAAACACGCAAGATTTTTATGAGATTTGGAGGAGGATTTGGAACGTTTCTGTTCAGTATACCCTGAGTTTCTGCTTCAACAAGTCCTTGAAAAAGACAACATTGTGTCACGGGAGTGTCACAATTGACAGACAGTCTTGTAGTTTCCGGCTGTAGAAGGTCGCAACATTTGGCTACACAGCTGCTCTCTGATTTTCTCTTTTTCCCTGCTTGGTTTTCATCCCTTTCTCTTTAGGACCCTGCAGATTTCCTCACCTTTTCAGCTGTTAATCATCAGCACCTCCCTTTGTGTCTTTAAATACCCTTATCCCCCCTTACTCTGTGCTAGTAACAGATTTATATACCCTTTACAAGTGTTGAGTGAAAGCAGTCCGCTTGTATTCATCTGTAGAAACTTTGTTATTGTTGCAGTTCCTCTCCCTGAGTCATATGGAGATAAGCTATTAGTTTACTTTCCTGTGTTCTTCAGAGCTTAGTGGCATTGACTAAGCACTCATCCCATTCATTTCCTACCTAGGGCTTCTTTCAGGGTCAGCCAGGGTTATGTATCCTGCTCAGCGCATAGGTGAGGAATTTATCTAGGGTGGTGAGGGAAGCCAAGGGTCAGTGCTTGCTTTGGTCAGGTGTCATCATCTTGCAGCACAGTGGCCAAGACCATACAGCATATTAACAAAACAGGTTCTACTCTGAACAGGTATCATCATGGTTGACAAAAGAAGCTGAATGCATGTGCTCAGTGTCATATCCAGAAGTTCTCTTTTCAAAATAGATGTATGAGTGCTGCCAACATTGATGTAGAGGCTAACGGGGTGGGGGGACTAAAACCATACCCTGCACACTGCAGAGGTTATAGGGGTGGAGGTTCAGTCTGTCAGTGCTCAGACCATGTACCGCACACTGCATCACAATGGTCTGCATTGCTGTCATCCCTGAAGGTAGCTTCTTCTATAAATGATATATAAGAAAGCCCACAAACTGTTTGCTGAAGACAAGCATACTAAGGACATGGATTACTTAAACCATTTCCTGTGGTCTGATGAGTCTAAGCTTATTTTGATTCAGATGGTGTCAAGTGTGTGTGGCGGTAACCAGGTTAGGAGTACAAAGACAAGTGTTTCCTGCCTACAGTCAAGCATGGAGGTGGGAGTGTTATGATTTGGGGCTGCATGAGTGTTGCCGGTTGTCGGGAGCTTCAGTTCATTGAGCGAACCATGAATGCCAACATGTACTGTGACATACGGAAGCAGACCATGATCCCCTCCTTTAAAAAACTATGGGGCCTCCTCTAATGCAAGGTGGAGGAGTGCAAGGTCTCTGACATCCACCAGCTCCGTTATGTCGCCATGGAGGATGGAAGAGGATCCAGTGGCTCCTGTGAAGCTCTAGTGACCTCCATGTCCAAAAGAGTTAAGGCAGTGTTCAAAAATCATGGTGGCCTCAAAAACAAATTACCATTTGTAGCACAATTTGAGCAATTTATTATTTTTATTATTTTATATATTAATATATTATTATTATTTTTTGTTTCGTAAACCATACCAAATATTTCAATACCATGGAGAATTAGATAAGGATTCATAACTTGGCTGATAACCAAAAGCAAGTTAAAAGTTTTTTTTATTTCAAATTTTTATTTTGCCACATTGACCCTGTGTACGTCAGTGTGGATGAAGGCTGCTCTGAAGTGTACTGTTCCACATACATTAAGAGGCATGCTCCTCCTAATTAATTTGGTGCTTCTTAAAGCTTGAATGACCCAGCTTAAGAAATGTAAGAATAATTCTTTTGTAATTTGTAATCTTTTGAAATAAGTATATTTTGTGTTCTAATTTATACATTTGTAAATTTTTGGGTAAATTTTGATCAATTTGTCAATTGTTCTTCTCCATACCCAAGCTCCACTCACTTTTTAAAAAATGGCAGAGTTGGCTGGAAGTGGTGTACTTCAGCAAAAAAGGGCAACATTTTTGCAGAACTAAGGGGTACTTTGCACGTTGCGACATCGCTACTGCGATCTCGTCGGGGTAAAATCGAAAGTGCCGCTCATCCGGCGCCGGTAACGATGTTGCAACGTGTAAAGCCTAGAAGCACTGATAAATGATCGCAAAAGCGTCATATATCGGTGATCGGTGTAGTGTCGGTCATTTCCATAATTTCGCTGAAGCGACAGGTACGATGTTGTTCCTCGTTCCTGCGGCAGCACACATCACTGTGTATGAAGCTGCAGGAGCGAGGAACATCTCCTTACCTGCGTCCCGCCTGCAATTAGGAAGGAAGGAGGTGGGCGGGATGTTTACGTCCCGCTCATCTCCGCCCATCCGCTTCTATTGGCCGCCTGCCGTGTGACGTCGCTGTGACGCCGCACGACCCGCCCCCTTAGGAAGGAGTCGGGTCGCCGGACAGAGCGACATCGCAGGGCAGGTAAGTGCGTGTGAAGCTGCCGTAGCGATAATGTTCATTACGGCAGCTATCACAAGATATCGCATCTGCGACGGGGGCGGGGATTATCACGCTCGGCATCGCTACAATTGGCTACCAATGTCGCAGCATGCAAAGTACCCCTTACATTAGCTAAATATTTTTTGTGCCATTCAATCAGTTTTATTTCAGAATTCTGGCAAATATGTTGATGAGTTGGGACAAATGTGTAGTTCTGACCCCTCACCAGTGGAAACCTTTTACTTGGCATAATGTAGAATATAATTTCTGAAGAAGAGGATCATCCAGACAAAGTGATTGCTCATCTTACTCCATAGATGCATCCATCAGTGGACACCCAATATATGTTAGACTTTATGGTATAAGGGTAGCAGTTAATGGGTGCAGAGACCATAAGGGATCTTCTTTTGCTTACAGGTTTTGTCTTGTTTTGCAGCTCATCTTTTTTTAATAGAAGCACACAAACAGCACGTATGTGGCAGAGCCAGGATTGTTGTGGATTACGTCAGACCTGCAGGAATATTTTGGGGATTAATACATTGGAGAAAGAGGATGGCTGTGTTTTGTGTCTTTTTCTTTTACTTGCACGATTAGTAATGGTTACATAACATAGACCCCTCCCCATTACTAACCTTGATGACAGCTGTCATTTTCTGACAAGTCACGACTGTCATTAACCCCTTATATTACCCTGATTGCCACTGCATCAGGGCAATTGGGATGAGCCAAGTAAAACTCCACATTTGGTGCATCTATTGGATGTGCCAATTCCAGAGTGACTGAAGGCTGTTATTTTTGGCTGGGGAGGGCCCATTAATGAGTAGCCTCCCCAGGCTGAGAATGCCAGCTCTTAGCTGTCCATTTTATCTTGGCTGGTTATCAAAATTGGGGGGGACCTCACACCATTTTTTTAAAATAATTTAATTAATTTAAAAAACTGCATGGGGTCCCTCATATTTTGATACACAGCCAAGATAAAACCCACAGCTTGAGGATGTAGCCTCCAGCTGTCTGCTTTATATGTGTTGGGTATCAAAATACAAGTGAACCTATGCCATTTTCTTCATATTTTTACACTCCATTTGAGGGACCCATACAGCTAGTGAGGGCCACCTATCACAGACACTAGCAGTCTGACTGTAACCAAACACAGATGCTGTCACTGAGGGTGGGTGGGGGAAGCAGTGCATATTCATTAAATTTAATGAGCGGACCTGGAAGCAGTGTTACACCCTTTTGGAGAGTTGGAAAGTATAACTGTCCTACTTTAATCCCCATTTTGCTTTCTTTTGCAGCTCCCTAGAACTTACTAACACCATTTATAACACTTAAAGAGGTGGTTCACTTCTCTGCAGTGATGACCACATCCCTGTAAAAGTGATAGGGAAGGCTTTTTCTAAATACCTTGATCAGCAAATTCTGCCTTTGAGTGGCGCTATTGCAGTTTTCTCATCTTCATGCAGTGACCTACCTGGGCTTCATGATCTCTGGGATCCGGTGACGTCACATCAACTTCCAGTTGATCTGACATCACCGTGGCTTGTCCTAGTTTTCCTGAGTGACTGGGCTCTGGGCGGGATTTCACTGCTCATCACAGCCCAGCATCTCACGTGCGCTCTTCTTCATTGTAGAGCACTGCAAGCAGGAGCGATGCTGGGCAGTGACGAGCGCTGAAATGCCGCCCACAACCTAGTCACTCAGGAAGACTGAGGCCAGCTGCGGTGATATTAGGTCAACTGGAAGTTGATTTGACATCACCAGATCCCAGAGGTCATAGAGCTCAGGTAGGTCACTACATGGGGTTGAGTGGACCGCAATAGCGTTGCTCAAAGGCAAAATTTGCGGATCAAGGTATTTAGAAAAAGCCTTCCCTATCAGTTTTACAGAGATGTGACCACTATTGCAGAGTAGTAAACCACCCCTTTAAGTTTGGGTCCCTTAGACTTATATGGGGTTAAGCATTCGTGGACAAGTTCAGGTCAGGGTTGGTCCCGAACTGGACTTTCATTTTTAGGGCTGTCAGGACCTAACAAACCTGAACACCTGCGGGTAACCCATCTCTAATCGTGAACATTTTTTAACCCTAGAACGCGGAACCATAGAAATCTACCATAGAAAACAAGTAACCTAGCAGGCCTGCGAAGCCCCAGGTATGCGTTCTAGGGTTAATGTAGATGTACAGTATGAAAACAGATACCACATGAACGTCATACGGACGTTACACGGATGTCACACAGAGGTAAAAGCACACAGATGGCACATGGATGAAAAGCAGATGAAAAGACGTTAAAAATCATCAGTCTTAAAGCCATCGTTATTCAGATACATTAGACTGCAATACCATACACAGCCTGTGTACAGGAGTGGCGCTGTTTCTGATAGGGCAGCAGAAACCTTTTTTTAAGTTTATAAAACACCATTGGGAATTTTCCATGAATGGTGCCTTCTCTCTTTCTCTGTTTCTTGTTCTCTGAATCTTTAATGCAAAATAAGAAAAAAACCCAAAATCTTAAAAGCTTTTGGATATTTACGACCTGCCAAACTGTAATGTCACTATTTATTTAATTACTATTTTTGCACTGTCTCATACTGTAATTTACTAAGAGAACTAATATTTAACCAGAATCACAGGATATTTTACTTGTGAGAAAGTTTCTAAGAAAATGAGTTCTTTGAAGTTGAGTAAGTGCAGGGGATTCTAAGAAGTCTTCGGATTTACCATTCACATATACAAACAATAGTTCAGTGTAGAGCCAGATCTGGGATTTCACATTAGTCATGTATATACATGATCTGCAAATGTTTCCCTCCATAACTGTGGATGTTTCTAGTGGACTCATATAGAAGGTATGTTTACCCATCAAAATCTTGATTTGAAACATGTATAACATGTATAATAACACCTGGAAATGTAACAATGTTCAGAGCCGTGTTTGTGGAGGACGCAAGCCTTTTACCCTTCAGTTATATACTGTCGTGATCATGGGGAGGTCTATCTAAACAGATTTATAAGTCAAACTTTAATGAAAAAAATTATAGCAAATTTTAACTTGACATTTATTGTGTCTCGTACATCGATGTGGCAATCTTTAACGTGATATTTCCAGTTATTCCAGGATTGGAAAAATTGGGGAAAAGCCAAATAATAGAAGTTAGCTGCCCCTTTGCTACTCTTCACTGCTCTTTGTTGCATTTGCCGCTGCAGCCATTTACTGGCAACAACAATGAGGTCCAGGAAGATGATATTAGACTAGTGATGAGCGAGCACAGCCATGTTCAGGTGCTCATTGCTCGTAACTAGTGGTAAGCAAGTGTGTCGCCCGGGGACCAGGGGGTACTCAGATCCGGGCCACGAGGTCACTTCTGTGGGTATCACGGTGGCGTGACCCGGTCTGTGATCTCAGGCTCCACAGTAAAAGGGGATTTGGTAAGGGAGATTGTCCGTGTCGCCACCCACGGTTGTGGTGATTGTGGACACCACCGCTGCGATGAAGGTGCGGGACTCCTGGGAACGGTGTTGGGATGCAGCTTAGGATGTTAACCCCTCCGTGGGTAGGGGCAGTTGGTCCCGGGGCCCGTTCGGGGATAAGCAGGGAGCAGGGCGCAGTGCTGCGGTGCGGTGCCCGAGGGCACGGGCGTACTCACAAGTATTTCACACGGAGTCACTGGTAAACTAGGAATTGCCGGTGTCCGCAGCCTTCGGTACGGGGGTGTTAGTGTCCCACACACGGTGCAGCAGCTCCTGTTGTTCTTTCCCTGCAGCCAAGTGCCTTTCTCTCCACTCTCTTCCTCTTTCTCCTCAGCCGGGAACGGGGAATCCACTCCCCTGTAGTGATCCGGGTCACCCTAGGTACCGAGGGGCCACTACCCTGCTCCGGCTACCTATGACCCCTTCCTCACTACGGCCTGTCCCGGCCCTTTCGGAGCATGCTTCACTTTCAGCCTGGGAGCTACAACTCCAGACTTCTCTTCTCTCTGTCTCTCCAAACACTCTGCTCCAGCCCCTCCCCTCTGCTCTGCTTTTCTCTTACACTGGGGGCTGTGGTTTGTCTTGCTGCACCGGTGTGAGATCAGGTTACCAAGGAGGATTAACTCTTTCTGTGACAACCTGGCTTTGCCAGGGCGTCACACAAGTACTACCATGCTTGGGTGCTTGGTACCCATAACTAGTGATGAGCGGGCACTACCATGCTTGGGTGCTTGGTACCCATAACTAGTGATGAGCGAGCACTACCATGCTTGGGTGCTCAGTACTCGTTACTAGTGATGAGTGAGCACTACCATGCTCGGGTGCTTGGTACTCTTAACTAGTGATGAGCGAGCACTTCCATGCTTGGGTGCTTGGTACCCATAACTAGTGATGAGTGGGCACTGCCATGCTCAGGTGTTCAGTACTGGTAACTAGTGATGAGCGAGCACTACCATGCTCGGGTGTTCAGTAATGGTAACTAGTGATGAGCGGGCACTACCATGCTCGGGTGCTCAGTACTCGTAACTAGTGATGAGTGGGCACTACCATTCTCATATTCTCGGCACTCGTAATTAGTGATGAGCAAGCACTACCATGCTCAGGTGCTCTGTACTCATAACTAGTGATGAGTGTGCACTACCATGTTCGGGTGGTCAGTGTTTGTAACTAGTGATGAGCGAGCACTACCATGCTTATGTGCTCGGTACTCATAACTAGTGATGAGCGGGCACTACCATGCTCAGGGGCTTAGTACTCGTAACTAGTGATCAGTGAGTACTACCATGCTCACATGCTCGATACTCGTAACTAGTAATTAGTGAGCACTACCATGCTTGGGTGCTCAGTATTTGTAACTAGTGATGAGTGAGCACTACCATGCTCGTATCTGGTGATGAACGAGCACTACCATACTTATCTAATCAGTGCTCGTAAGCAGTAATGAGTGAGTGCTACCATGTTCGGGTGCTCAGTACTCATAAAAAGCAGTTAGATGCTTGGACACGCTCAACTTGTGTACTGAAGACAATGTGAGACTCAATCATTTTTCCAGTTCTTCCAGAAAAATGCTCGAGTTCCCTATTGGCTTCCATTATGGTAATTGAGTTGAGATGGTCCAAGCATCCGACCTGCTCCTTTCAAGTACTGAGCACCCGAGGACAGTAATGCTCGCTCATCTCAACATGAGACCACCAAAGCCAATGTCTTTGCTCCAATTTGGTCCGATCCTGGACTGTATCAGTATTTTATATATAACATTGATTGGCTTTATGTGAATCTTCATGAACATTGTTTTACCGGGCTACCTTAGACCTAGCCTACAGGCAAAAATATATGTGCTCTCGTTAATTACATTTTTTGCAATAGCCTAAAGGGCATGATACAAAGGAGGATGTTCCATCTCAGAATTGATAATTGCCAAGAAGAGAATGTCGTCTGCCGTGAAGATCAGAAAAGACCGGAGCTGGAGGGAGCCAGAGGAGAACCATGTGGGGAGCTGTGGCAGCGAAACAGATGAATGGCAAGTTGACTATACTGTTTTTTTATTTTTGCAACCCCTTTTCTGACACTCTATTATCTAGCAAGATGACTTCCGGGCAGCCATTATTTCTCTGGATTTGGACAAGGCAAATCACGAAAAAATTTAACTTGGGCTAATCCAATTTTTCTTTTGTAGAACTGGAGGTGAATGCAATTTGTCTGAAATTGATGGGATTATCTCTTTTGACCAAAAAAGAGAGGGGTTTTTTTTCAGTAGGAGCAGAACTTTGGGGCATGAACTATGAATTGAATCACAATTTAGCCCCATACACTTGAATGGGGATTGGCTCGAAACTTAGGCGGGCTTTGCACACTACGACATCGCAGGTGCGATGTCGGTGGGGTCAAATTGAAAATGACGTACTTCCGGCATCGCATGCGAAATCGTAGTGTGTAAAGGCTCGATGATACGCTTAACGAGCGCAAAAGCGTCGTAATCGCATCATCGGTGCAGCGTCGGCGTAATCCATGATTACGCTGACGCGACGGTCCGATGTTGTTCCTCGCTTCTGCGGCAGCACACATCGCTGTGTGTGAAGCCGCAGGAGCGAGGAACATCTCCTACCGGCGTCACTGCGGCTTCCGTAGGATATGCGGAAGGAAGGAGGTGGGCGGGATGTTTACATCCTGCTCATCTCCGCCCCTCCTCTCCTATTGGCCGCCTGCCGTGTGACGTCGCAGTGACGCTGCATGACCCGCCCCCTTAATAAGGAGGCGGGTCGCCGGCCAGAGCGACGGTCGCAGGACAGGTGAGTCCATGTGAAGCTGCCGTAGCGATAATGTTCGCTACGGCAGCTATCACAAGGATATCGCAGTTGCGACGGGGTCAGGGCACTATTGCGCTCGGCATCGCAGCATCGGCCTGCGATGTCGCAGCGTGCAAAGTGCCCCTTAGACAATAGTCAAAAGATGAGCTAGAAAAAAAAAGTAATTTTGCTTCTATTTCTATATAACCCTTTTTTTTTAGAAAAGTTGTTGGTTTCTTACATTGGGAACTAATAGTTTATTTAGATAAATACTAAATAGACGCTGTGCTGTGATTGATTACTATGGGTGGGAAACAAATTCAGACTTCATTCTAACCCTATGGGGGAGTTTGATCAAACTGTCTTAGGCCGAAAACACACTTTCGCCTAAAAAACGTACGTGTTTACACTGTCCGTTTTTCAGGTCCGTTTTCCGTTTTTTTGGGTGTTTCTCCGGTACGTATGGCATCCGTGTGATGGTGTATGCTATCCGTGTGTGCGTGTAAAATGCCCGTGTATGTGTACGTGGAATGTCCGTGTGGAATGTCCGTGTGTGTGATGCACAATGTCGTTTATACATGTCAGCTGGCAGCAGACAGAGTTGAGCGATGAGAATGAACTTGGGTGAACTTCACCCGACTTCATTGTCATGCCGCGGCTCTGTCTGTGTGCCGCGTACTGATTAGCGGTCACCTGTGAAGGACTCACCGGTGACCGCTAATCCCCTGAGTGACTGAAGTGAGCAGCCCTCTCTCTTATACTTACCGTTCCCCGATCACCGGCGCGGCACTGCACAGCTCTTATAAAAACTCCGGCGGCTTTTACTATTTTGAAAATGTCGGCCGCTCATTAATCAATCTCGTATTCCCTTCTTTCCACGCCCACAGGCGCCTGTGATTGGTTGCAGTCAGACACGCCCCCCACGTTGAGTGACAGCTGTCTCACTGCAGCCAATCACAGCAGCCGGTGGGCGTGTCTATACTGTGCAGTAAAATAAATAAATAAATAATTAAAAAAAACGGCATGCGGTCCCCCCCCATTTTAATACCAGCCAGATAAAGCCATACGGCTGAAGGCTGGTATTTTCAGGATGGGGAGCCCCACGTTATGGGGAGCCCTCCAGCCTACCAATATCAGTCAGCAGCCACCCAGAATTGCCGCATACATTATATGCGTCAGTTCTGGGACTGTACCCGGCTCTTCCCAATTTGCCCTGGTGCGTTGGCAATCGGGGTAATAAGCAGTTAATGGCAGCCCATAGCTGCCACTAAATCCTAGATTAATCATGTCAGGCGTCTCCCCGAGATACCTTCCATGAGTAATCTGTAAGTTACAGTAAATAAACACACACACCTGAAAAAATCCTTTATTCGCAATAAAAAACACTAACAAATACCCTCGTTCACCACTTTATTAAGCCTGAAAAACCCCTCCATGTCCGGCGTAATCCATGGAGGTCCAGCATCGTATGCAGCTCTGCAACATGAAGGTGACAGGAGCTGCAGCAGACACCGCCGCTCCTGTCAGCTCCACGAAGCTACTGAAGAGAGCCGCGCGATCAGCTGAGCTGTCACTGAGGTAACTTGTGGCCACCGCTGGATCCTCCAACTGTGACAGCAAGTCGCCCGACTGACAGCGATGTAGTCACAGGCGACTTGCTGTCACAGTTGGAGGATCCAGCGGTGGCCACGAGTTACCTCAGTGCTGGACCTCCGTGGATTACGCCGGACATGGAGGGGTTTTTCGGGCTTAATCTAGGATTTAGTGGCAGCTATGGGCTGCCATTAACTCCTTATTACCCAAATTGCCAACGCACCAGGGCAAATCGGGAAGAGCCGGGCACAGTCCCAGAACTGACGCATATAATGTATGCGGCAATTCTGGGCGGCTGCTGACTGATATTGTTAGGCTGGGGGGCTCCTCATAACATGGGGCTCCCCATCCTGAGAATACCAGTCTTCAGCTGTATGGCTTTATCTGGCTGGTATTAAAATGGGGGGGACCGCACGCCGTTTTTTTAATTCTTTATTGTACTGCACAGTATAAACACGCCCACCGGCTGCTGTGATTGGGTGCAGTGAGACAGCTGTCACTCAGCGTGGGGGGCGTGTCTGACTGCAACCAATCACAGGCACCTGTGGGCGTGGAAAGCAGGGAATACGAGATTGATTAATGAGCGGCCGGCATTTTCAAAGTAATTGTTGCCGCGTATTCTCTGCACAGCTGTCCTCGCCGCGCTGGTGATCGGGGATTGGTAAGTATGAGCCGGGGGAAGAAAAAGACCGAGCGCCAATGTAAGTATGACTGAGAACAGCAGAAGAAAAGGTAAGTTGACTGACTTTAATAATAAAAAAAAAAATAGATTGCTCGTTTAAAAACGCACACGGACGAAACGTGCTGAACAGGGACATACTCCGTGTGCGGTCCATGCACTGACCCATAGACTATAGCGGATCCATGCCTGCGTGCTGCCGGCCAAAAACGGACAAGACGTCTTTGTAGAAAACCTCACACACGTACTTACCACACGGACACACGTTTCGTGTGATTTTACGTGTGTGCCATCTACCATAGAGTAACATTGGTCTCCATGTCTCTGTGTCTCTGGTACGTGCAAAAACGTACCAAACACGTACCGGAAACACGGATGTGTGTTGCAGGCCTTAAAGATTAACTTATGATTAAGGACTCTTTTTTTGTTTTAATGTCGAAGTCCGAAACGCGTTAAGCTCCCATGGATTAACACCTCCTTCGGTTTCACGGATGGTATTTTTTAATACTTGCAAATAAAATTAAGATGATTTTATTCTAAGAAGAGGTCGTGCCGGATCCTTTCCTTTTCCTTTCCTTAAAGATTAACTGACATTGTTGCCCATAACAACCATTCAGAGCATAGAATTTTAAAAGAGATATTTAAAGGGAACCTGTCACCGGATGTTTATAATTCTTATCTAACGGTCGGTGCAGAGCAGAGTGGTCAGATGGACGTCTCCGTTCTCCGAGTCCGCAGCTCCTCTTTCGGACATCTTTGGCCTCCTTCTGCAGCTAGTGTTGATGACGTGCTCTACGTCATCTACACTAGCCAACATTGAGGTCCTGTGCAGGAACACTTTGATCTGCCCTGAGGAGGGCAAATTAAAGTATTGTAGTGCGCCTGCACAGGACCTCAATGCCGGCTTGTGTGTATGACGCAGAACGCGTCATCCACACTAGCTTCCGAAGGAGGACAAAAATAGCCGAAAGAGGAGGCACGGACTCGGAGAACGGAGACGCCCATCCGACCAGTCTGCTCTGCACTGACCATTAGGTGAGTATTATAAACATCCGGTGCCAGGTTCCCTTTAAGGAGCCTAAAAAGTGTTGGGTACAGTCCTAAAGTTTAACACACATCTTTACAAGGCAGTTGGAGGCTTTACAATACTTCAGAATTTCTAGTTGTAGTAATAGTAATAATGCAATTCTGCTAAAGCCAAAAAATACATTCTGCATTTTATTTTACTAATGTTTGGCTGGGTAGAAGCATTATAAGCTGGGAACTTGTCAATGAGTAGAGACTTAAAGGGAACCTGTAACCAGATGTTTATAATACTCACCTAATGGTCAGTGAGAAGCAGACTGGTTGAATGGGCGTCTCCGTTCTTCCGGTCCCACGGCTCCTTTTTCGGCCATCTTTGTCCTCCTTGTGAAGCTAGTGTGGATGACGTGTTCTACGTCATATACACTAACTGACAGTGCAGAGCAGGGCAGATCATAGTATTGTAGTGCGCCTGCGCGGGATCTCACTGTCGGCTAGTGTAGATGATGTAGAACGCATCATCCACACTAGCTTCACAAAGAGGACAAAGATGGCTGAAAGAGGAGGCACGGAGCCGGAGAACGGAGACGCCCATCCGACCAGTCTGCACTGGACTGACCCGTTAGGTAAGTATTTTGAACATCTGGTGACAGGTTCCCGTTAAGACAATGAAAGCTGTGATTGGTTGCTAAGGGCAACAAAGACCGTTTTTCTTTTAGACAATTCCTAAAAATCCACAAACAATGGAATGTTGGATTCCTATGTCAGACATATACACCTAAAGTAAAAATCCATTGGATGCATAAAATGAAGAGTGAACAGAGACTTAAGGCCCCGTTACATGCAACGACATCGCTAACGAAATATCGCTGGGGTCACGGAGTTCGTGACGCACATCCGGCGTCGTTAGCAACGTCGTTGCGTGTGACATCTTCGAGCGACCACTAACAATCCCAAAAATGGGAAAAATCGTTGATTGTTGACACGTCGTTCCTTTCACAAATATCGTTGATCATTTGGGACGCAGGTTGTTCGTCGTTCCTGAGGCAGCACATATCGCTATGTGTGACACCCCGGGAACAACAGCGTTCCTGCGTCCTCCGGCAACGAGATAGGAGTGACCTTCATGCGGCTGTTCTCCGCCCCTCCGCTTCTATTGGTGGCCTGCTGTGTGACGTCGCTGTGACGCCGCACGAACCTGCCCCTTAGAAAAGAGGTTGTTCGCTGGCCACAGCGATGTCGCTAGGAAGGTAAGTATGAGTGACAGGTTCAAGCGATTTTGTTCGCCACGGGCAGCGATTTGTCCGTGACGCACACACGACGGGGGCGGGTGCGATCGCTAGCGACATCGCAGCGTGTAAAGCGGCCTTTAGGGATAACATTTGCTGATTCTCTCATTTTAGACAAGCATTTGAGCTTAAAAAATGACTTTCCTTTTAAGAATGTATTCTTAATAATTCTCTGTAGACATATTGGAGTCATGTAACACATTTATTGAGATGTTACAGGTAGTATGTATTACACGCAGGACTGAATAGGACTGATAGACTGAAATGTATGAAAAGAGCAAAAATCAGATGAGCTCCACATTGTTCTTTGGAAGATGATAGAAATTGACTTTGGGTAAAATTTCCTATCCCTAATTAAGAAGATTCAGAACCATGCACAAGTACAATGCCGGCTTTATGGCTCTGGAAGCGACTGTACTTATCCTGATTTGATCTCACATTATTATGTGTGGTGTGTGTGGCGCCATTTAAAGAAGCCAAAAACTGCCATCTCCCCTTTACTGCGAGAGGAGCCTGCAACACATTGTGTGCGCTCTCAAATTGAAAGCAGCGATAATTAAAATATCATAACAAAGACAAAATATTGTTTAGGCTCCAACTTGTATTTCCAAGATTATTTCTGGAGAGGCGCCAGAGAAACGTCTGACGATATCTAAATTTACATGAATTCTCAGGCTGTTACTTTTCATTTTGGACACTGGAGTAAAACACAAATAGAAGTGGGAGATTGTACAGATGGTGGGAAATAATAAATACATAACCTGTTATTCCGTAATATTATTTGCTTTTGTGGTTTGTGTATGTGATCATTTTTCCATATTGAACTATAGAATGATAAATTAAAGGCAATTAGAGACGAGTGGATCGATCCACCGAGGAGTCGTTTTCCATCACCAAAGTCACTGGGTAGGTCTCTCTGTCCTGTAGAGTGTGAGCTCTTATGGTCAGTGGGGTCCTCTTTCTTTCCTGTAAAGTGTAAGATGATATGGTCAGCGGCGTCCTCTTTCTCCTGTAGTGTGTAAGCTCTTATGATCAGCAGAGTCCTCTGTCTCCTGTACAATGTAAGGTCTTATGGTCATCGGGGTCCCCTCTGTCTCCTGTAGAGTGTAAGCTCTTATGATCAGCGGAGTCTTCTCTCTTTTCTGGAGAGTGTAAGCTCTTATGGTCAGCGGGGTCCTTTCTCTCTCTCTCTTCTGTAGAGTGTAAGCACTTATGGTCAGCGAGGTCTTCTCTCTTTTCTGTAGAGTGTAAGCTCTTATGGTCAGCAGGGTCCTCTCACTGTCCTGTAGAGTGTAAGCTCTTATGGTCAGCGGGGTCCTTTCTCTCTCTCTCTTCTGTAGAGTGTAAGCACTTATGGTCAGCGAGGTCTTCTCTCTTTTCTGTAGAGTGTAAGCTCTTATGGTCGGCAGAGTCCTCTCGCACGTTCAGTGGGGTCCTTTCTCTTACTCCTGGAAAGTGTAAACTCTTATTTTCAGTGGTATCCTCTTTCTCCTGTTGTTTACAAGCTCTTATTATCAGCAGGGTCCTTTCTCTCTCTAAATCTCTCTCTCTCTCTCTCGTATAGTATAACCTTTTATAATCAAGGGGGTCCTCTTAATCTTGCAGAGTGTAAGCTCTTAAGGTCAGCAGGGTCCACACTCTCTCTTTCTCTCTCCTCCTGTAGAGTGTAAGCTCTTATAGTCAGTGAGGTTCTCTCTCTACTCTAGAGTGTAAGTTTTATGATCAGCAGGGTCCTCTGTCTCTTGTAGAGTGTCAGCTCTTATGATCAATATGTGGTGCCCTGGACTAGCCAGGGGCCACAGGTAAGAACAAACACACACCCCCACCCCCAGCAGGTCACAGCAGTCATCTCCAGTGAGACCTGAAAATAGTGGACCCGTAGAAGCCCAATTAGAGGTGAAACGGCCGTCGTCCGTAGCGAGGGGCTGCATCCAGGTCTCCTCCACCCGCCTGCATCGCACACCTTTAATATGGAATAAAGATTCACCGGATGATAAATTACAGTTGGTGCGGTCGTATTCTTCTTCTTTGTTACTTCCAGTGAGACCTGATTTCCTCCCTCGGGTTCAGACAGACACACCAAGTGGGCGGAGTTAAGCAGATAGGCATGCCCACCGAAGAGTCTAGCTGGCCTGAGGCAGGAAACTAGAGCAGACAAGTCCAGGCAGAGGAAGGGAGAGGAGGTGTGCAAAGTGGCAGAAGCAGATGGGGGCCTAGGTTGGAGCCTATGGCCCTTGTGTAGGAGTCAGGCAGACGATAATGGCCGTCTGCGGGAGCCGGGAAGACAGTCTTGGTGGAACCATAGGTAGCCGGGGTTGGGCGGTGGCCCACCGGTACCGAACCGGGGAGCCAGCTGGAAACCGGAGCACAAGAGGAGCGTACAAGAGGGTGCAGGAAAGGACTTACACTACCGACCTGGGGTCAGGAAAAACACCGCAGCCGTCTGTGGGACTCATCCATCCAGCCGTTTGTTTGCCAGAGACTCCGTGTGCGTTACTGGCTGAGTAGGTACCACCCTGCCGTCTGGCACTGCGCTGCCCCGCGACCCTGCACCTGGCCAAGCCCTGCAATCCACCAAACAGACAATCACTCCGGGCCCGGGGACTGCCACAATCCCCCTACCCGGAGTCACCGCTCTCGGGATCCCCGTACAGAGCAGCGGTGGTGCCCCAACCTCACCCCACACCGTGGGTGGCGCCACAAACCGACACCCCAAACACCAACAAAACACCCCTTTCACTCACGGGTGAGGAGCGCCGCTCGAGTCCCCGGACCGGCCCACCGCTCGAGGCACCGAGCAGCAGCAGCAGCGCCGGACCCGAGCGTGGTGAGCGCAGCGCCCCGCCGCCCGCGACAAATGGACTTCTCTTTCTCTCTCATGTAGAATGTAAGCTCCTATGGTCAGCAGGGTCCTCTCTCTCCAGTAGATGTACGTTCAGTGGGATTCTCTATCTCTCCCTCCTGTACAGTGTAAACTCTTATGGTCAGCGGAGTCCTCTCTCTTGTAAAGAGTGTAAGCTCTAATGATCAGTGGGGTCCTCTCTCTCTCCTATAGAGTGTAAGCTCCTATGGTCTGTGAGGTCATGTTCCTCTCTCTCCTGTAGCATGTAAACACTTATGGTCAGGGGGTCTTCACTGTCTCCTATAGAGTGTATGCTTTTAAGGTCAGTGGGTTCCTCTCTGTCTCCTATAGAGTGTAAGCTCTTATGGTCAATGGGTCCTGTCTCTGTCTGTCTCCTGTGGTGTGTACACACTTATTATCAGCAGGGTCCTCTCTCTTCTGTAGAGTGTAAGATCGTATGGTCAGTGCAGCCCTCTCATTATGTCTCTCCTCTAGCGTGTAAGCTCTTATGGTCAGTTGCATCCTCGCTCTCTCCTGTAGAGTGTAAGCTCTTATGGTCAGTCTCTACTGTAGAATGTAAGCTTTTATGATCAGTGGAGTTTTCTCTCATGTAGAATATAAGCTGTTATGGTCAGTAGGGTCTTATCTCTCATGTAGAATGTAAGTTGCTATGGTCAGCGGGGTCTCCTATCTTCAGTAGAGTGTAAGCTCCTATGTTCAGTGGGATCCTCTCTCTTCCTCCTGTACAGTGTAAGCTCTTATGGTCAACAGTGTCCTCTCTCTCTTGCATAGAGTGTAAACCCTTATGATCAGTAGGGTCCTCTCTCTCTCTCTCCTGTAGCATGTAAGCTCATATGGTCAGTGGGGTCCTCTCTGTTTCCTATAGAGTGTAAGCTCTTATGATCAGTGGGATTTTCTCTCTTTCCTGTAGAATGTACGCTCTTATGGTCAGTGGGCTTCTCTCTGTCTCCTATAGAGTGCAAGCTAGTATGGTCAGCAGGTCCTGTCTCTCTTCTGTAGAGTGTAAGCTCTTATGGACAGCGAGATCCTCTCTCTCCTCTAGAGTGTAAGCTCTTTTGGTCACCAGGGTCCTCACTCTGTCTCTATAATAGAGGTAAGCTCTTATGATCAACAGGGTCTTTTCCCTTTCTCTCTTCTGTAGAGTGTAAGCTCTTATGGTCAGCGGAGTTCTCTCTCTTGTTCTCTTTCCTCTCTCCAATATGTATTTTCTAAGCAATTATAAGCTTTACAGTATTGAGATTCGCAGTATTGAATTTTTTTTCAAGATAAATCAAAGCTTCTGAGAGAATTTGAAAAATTTGGCGGATTCCAATTTCCCAATATCCTATACGTTTCTAAAGGCAATGTTTTATATTAGGAATCTTGAAATGGTGATTTTCTAGCTGTTGCAAAAATTGAACTCTAAGCATGCTCCGATAGCAGTTGGTTCCTTCTGCTCTGACTTAAAAAGAAATTAAAAATAATGCATTACTTTATTGCTAAAATGGTTGATTACTTTGGACGTTCACATTTCGTAATATAAATCCACCAAAGATTAGGATCAGCTTTATAGTAGTGTATTGTAGTGCTCAATTGTTGGTGCCCCTCAAAAACCAACCACATACCATAATAAGTACCATACCATTGTGGTAGCATGCTTAACGGCGATAATATCATAACAGTATGAGATACAGACAGAGACTCTGATTCCAGCCATGTATCACTTAGTTTATTGGATGCAGAAGTTGTGTTAGAATCACGTTGCTTACCTTTTTGCAAATCCATCAAGATGCCATGTAATTTACAGTTTCCACCTTTGTCCTTGCAGCAGTTCTAACACCAAAGAGGAGAAAAATATGCAAGCCAAAAAGTAAAGATAAAAATATATATATCCTTTATTAAACAATGATTAAAGCAATAAACACAATAAAAATGGAACGACCCAAGGAACAGATTGTATAAATTGGGGAAATCCGGCACCAACCCTAATACAGTTTAATGGAACCCTTCATCAAACATGTATGTGAATCAACCAACCAATTAGAATAAAGGCAGCGTTACACAGGACGATATATCGTGCGATCGCATGAGCGATCGCATCCGCCCCCGTCGTTAGTGCGTCACGGGCAATTCATTGCCTGTGGCGCACAAAGTTGTTAAACTCCGACGTCGCTGTGGGCGGCGAACATCCTCTTCCTGAAGGGGGAGGAACGTTCGGTGTCACAGCTACGTCACACAGCGGCCGCCCAATAGAAGCGGAGGGGCGGAGATGAGCGGGACGTAACATCCCGCCCACCTCCTTCCTTCCTCATTGCCGGCAGGATGCAGGTAAGCTGTGTTCGTCGTTGCCGGGGTGTCACACGTAGCGATGTTTACTGCCATGGGAACGACAAACAACCTGCGCACAGAAGGAGGAACGACATTATGAAAATTAATGATAAGGTGAGTATTTTTGCTCGTTAACAGTCGTTCGGAGGTGTGACGACATGGACTCTCATGGGTTAATGTTTCTTAAAATCCAGCCAGACAGCATGATAGATTGTCTATAGACTGGGGAAAAGTCCCTCATTGTTTTTACAAGACTCTTGTTGACTCAATGTAATTGTGTTGGCCACTGAAAGCTAGACTATTGTTCTCCAGACATTTCCAGGAACCATTGTATTGTAGCTGTGTATTGATAATGTAATTACCTTAGTAGCCATTGTCTAGTCAGTGACTCCCAGTTTACATGTACACCCTCAGCCTTTCTAAGCACATCATTTGAATGAGCATTGTCCATGTAGCTTGAAATTCGTCCAATGGGAGAAGCAATCTTGTCCAACCAATGGATGAGGACGCAGTGTGTCCAGGGGGAGGGCTGTGGCTATAAGAGAGGACTTCTTTAAGCCACCAGGTTGTTGATGGTTGATGGATTCAGTCTAAGCTCTTTGGAGCTGACTGGAGGATCAAGACATCTTATGGCTTCAATCTAGGGACTCCGGATCCGGTTGGAGACCATATCCACAGCCTAGGGATTTCGACTCCGGCTGCCAGGATTTTAACATCAAACCAGGACTACCTAAGGAGGACACGCAGGTTGGGACAGTTCAGTCACCTGTTACAGACTTTGCAGACCTCAGACAGCTTGGAACCTCTGAGGCATGGACATTCTAAATCCCTGGTGAGCCAGCGGAAGGGTGAGACTCTGTTGCCTGTTACATTTGTGTGTTTTGCTGGTTATGTGCCGTTAATTGTTTGGGGATCCAATAAAGTCTAATTATTGTGGTTCCCTCACCCTGTGTTGTCTGAGTAGTGTTACGCCCACGGTTAGGGAGGCCGGCGTTCAGTTGGGATGAGCACTGAGCCACGCTGTCTTTCTAAAGGCGGCGGGTTTTAGTGGACGAGAGCGCCCACTGAGCCCCGTGTCTCCACAATTGGTGGCAGCAGTGGGATACTACTCAGCCTGGTTTTCCCAGGGGAGCTGCAGTGGACTGGTGTTTTCGGACACCGTCCAGGGCTCAACAACCAGGGAGGCACATAAGCATACCCAGCAGGCCATAGGGGAGGCATTCAGGTTTCGGACGCTGCCATGTCCAACCCCACCAGCTCAGCCATGGGACAAGGACCAGAGAGGAGTTACGACCGCTGCAGTAAATGGATGCTACAGGATCTGTGCCAGAGGCGAAAGATTATCTACTGGAACGCTGAGACTCGGTCAGCCTTGATCCAGAAATTAGTCCATTGGGATGCCCAGAATGATGCAGAGGACGATGAGGATCCCGCCGATATTGACCCGGAGGATTTAAACTATGTGCCACATCATGGATCTAGTGACAATCGGAAATCAACTTTGTCCAAAATGGCCCAAGCCACAGCATTGTTGGATGCATTGGGGCCTAGAGCCTCAAGAGAAGAGAGGGCTTGGGTTATGGAATATGTTTATGGGATTCCAGCTGCCGTACTGCTAGCACCAGCCGGTCGAGAAGGATGGTCCCGCTACCCAGCAGAAGCTGCACCAAAACAAAGAGGCCGCATGCTTGGAGCCCATCTGCCAGTCCAACCAGTCAACATATGCCGAGATGAACCAACAAGACCTGAGGAATGCTACTCCCAAGAAACACCAATAGCTGAGGAAGTGGTTTATCCAGTCCACACCCTACGGCAGGTCGGACAACGTACACCAGCCAACCTCCATCCCCACATCCAGATGGTCAAGGTCGGTGATATACAGGCTCAGGGACTTCGAGACATTGGATCTTCCATCACTCTGGTAAGCCCAGTTATTGTTTCCCCAGAAGACCCTGTACTGGATTCCCAATTATCCATCTCCCTGGCTGAGGGCCAGCGCTCAGACATTCCTCTGGCATGTGTGCAGTTGGACCTAAGGACTGACCAGGGAGAGGTCGAGGTGGAGATTGTGAACAGCCTCCCCATACCTGTCATTGTGGAGACTGACCAGAGCAAGGCTGATGTGGAGCTTATGGACACCGTCCCCACACCAGTTATTTCGGGAAAGGACCAGGGAGAGGTTGATGTGAGACTTGTGAACAGCCTCCCCACACCTGTCATTGTGGAGACTGACCAGAGCAAGGCTGATGTGGAGCTTATGGACACCGTCCCCACACCAGTTATTTCGGGAAAGGACCAGGGAGAGGTTGATGTGAGACTTGTGAACAGCGTCCCCATACCTGACATTGTGTAGACTGACCAGAGCAAGGCTGATGTGGAGCTTATGGACACCGTCCCCACACCAGTTACTTTGGGGTCTGACCAGGAAGAGGTCCATATGGAGTTTATGGACAGCCTCCCCACACCTGTTGTTTCGGGGTCTAGCCAGGAGGAAGTTGAAGTGGGGTTCATAGATGGCCCCACCAAGCCTGATGTTTCGGATACCACTCAAAGGGAAGTGAAAGTGGGGCTTGTGAATTACCTGCTCACACCAGTCATTTTGGAGAATGACCTAGGACAAGGGATATCCAGCCAGTTTGAAGCAGCCATCACCCACCTCCAAGCCAAGCAGGACCCTGATGTGGATTTTTCTAACATCTTTTCCAGGGATGGTTTACATTCCCGGTCTCCAACATCCACTTCTGAGCCAAGAACCGTGAGTAAGCCTAACCACCCTGTGGCTATTGACTGGGGAAGGATTGATAGTGGGAGATTTGTGCAGGCCCAACTCATGGACCCCACCTTAGTGCTTGTCCACAATATGGCTGCTCAACTTGGGGGAGGTAATCAGGGGGAGGTGTATAGATGCAAGCCTCTGTTGCTGACCTCACCATTAAAAAGGACAATGCCGTCAAGAGGAGAAGGATGATCGGAAGCCTATCATGTCTGGCTAATATTAAGAAGGGGGAGGAATGTGACGACATGGACTCTCATGGGTTAATGTTTCTTAAAATCCAGCCAGACAGCATGATAGATTGTCTATAGACGGGGGAGAAGTCCCTCATTGTTTTTACAAGACTCTTGTTGACTCAATGTAATTGTGTTGGCCACTGAAAGCTAGACTATTGTTCTCCAGACATTTCCAGGAACCATTGTATTGTAGCTGTGTATTGATAATGTAATTACCTTAGTAGCCATTGTCTAGTCAGTGACTCCCAGTTTACATGTACACCCTCAGCCTTTCTAAGCACATCATTTGAATGAGCATTGTCCATGTAGCTTGAAATTCGTCCAATGGGAGAAGCAATCTTGTCCAACCAATGGATGAGGACGCAGTGTGTCCAGGGGGAGGGCTGTGGCTATAAGAGAGGACTTCTTTAAGCCACCAGGTTGTTGATGGTTGATGGATTCAGTCTAAGCTCTTTGGAGCTGACTGGAGGATCAGGACATCTTATGGCTTCAATCTAGGGACTCCGGATCCGGTTGGAGACCATATCCACAGCCTAGGGATTTCGACTCCGGCTGCCAGGATTTTAACATCAAACCAGGACTACCTAAGGAGGACACGCAGGTTGGGACAGTTCAGTCACCTGTTACAGACTTTGCAGACCTCAGACAGCTTGGAACCTCTGAGGCATGGACATTCTAAATCCCTGGTGAGCCAGCGGAAGGGTGAGACTCTGTTGCCTGTTACATTTGTGTGTTTTGCTGGTTATGTGTTATGTGCCGTTAATTGTTTGGGGATCCAATAAAGTCTAATTATTGTGGTTCCCTCACCCTGTGTTGTCTGAGTAGTGTTACGCCCACGGTTAGGGAGGCCGGCGTTCAGTTGGGATGAGCCCTGAGCCACGCTGTCTTTCTAAAGGCGGCGGGTTTTAGTGGACGAGAGCGCCCACTGAGCCCCGTGTCTCCACAGGAGGTGTCACACGGTACGACATTTCTAACAATGCCAGATGTACGTCACGAATTCCATGACCCCGACGACATATCGCACGATATATCGTACCGTGTAATGCCACCTTAAGTCACTAAGAAATAATTTCAAAATAGTGTAATTTCAAACGTGTATAATATAAAGTTGGAATTAAATTAAATGCTCATTTAATGCTCATCTCATTAATGCTCAATCTCATGCTGAAAAGTGTGAAAGAATTAAATAAAGAAACAATATTGAGACATCACATTATGTTAGCAAGGCAATAAGGTAAAAGATGAGAGGTAAAATACCAACATACAGGGTCCAAAATCAGGGTAAAGGATCTTTATCTCCGTGCACTCGACGTGCGCTCCGCAAACTTAGTGCTTCGTCCAGGAGAGTTATCATTTTTTGTTCTCTTTGGTGTTGGTATGGCATTCCTATGTACTTTGAGCCCCCACTAGTGGGTTATGATATTGGTGTTATACTTGCAGCAGTTCTGTCAAATGGATGGCACAAGACTGTTGAGCCCAGTTATTGGCTCTATGGGTCATGTGCTGAAGACGAGATGTCAATAAAAACTGTTGAGTAGTGGTGACATTTTACCAGAAACTTTACTTATTCTGTGATGATACCCTGCAGAAGCAATCATATATTTTTGATTATTGAAAGCCCATCACAAAAATAATTTTTTGCTTACTTGTATAGAAGATGAGCCCAAAGATACTATATACATTTTTCACCTAAAATCCAAATGCTGCAGCCATGAAAACATCATCTAGTGATAATTATTTTTGAAAATACTTACCGGTAATTCCATTATTTATATGGACACCAGTTTATGTTGATATCTTGGTCCCTATTAAATCCATTAAAATATATCTTCAGGCTAACACTTCAGATATATTTTGGCTGGGTCATCTATTGGCCTGACAACCCCACACGGAGCCAAATCAGCGATAAAGAATGCGAAATGAAGAGTGAGAATCGCTCTCTTGAGTAAGAGCTTAATCCTCCTAGATCTTTATCTGTCTTATGTAATGTAACAGGAGGCAATTAAAAGCAAAAAAATATTAAAAAAGAATGAAAATGAATCAGCCAGTAATCGGTTACTGATGCCCGGTCAGCACATCTTAGGACATGATTTATACTTTGGGATAATCCTTGTTACTAACATCTCTGCAAATCACACCGCACATCACATTATTGGATGGACGTGAATGGTTCACATATGATGATATCGTGTCGAAAACATACTGGTGGGAACCATTCGTATATTTTACTGCATTCAAGGTCATAAAGTATCAAAACAAATCAAAACAAGAGCTTTTTCTTGTATTTGCTATGACTTACGTATAATGTGGTTTATATGAACCATAGTAAATTTTTTCAGGTTTTTTTTTCCTTTAAAGTTCATGGTGAAGTTACTGATACTATTGGGATTCACATCAAGCTTCCTATCATTGTCATCAATATTTCTTAAACCCTGATAGAACCAAAGAATCCTAATAATAAAATATATACATAACAATTACTTACCCCATGTGATGGTGGGATATGTGAGGTTGTGTATCATTTTGTGTAGGTTCGTATTTTAGGAGCCTTGCTCCTTTCATTCTGTGTGTTCCTTGTCTTGTATGCAGATTAATTAACTCTGCTCCTCAGTTACCATTTGCTTTCCTTGTGTGTACATTGTCCTGTTTGCAGGTTAATCACCCCCTGCCGGGCTTTTGTCCCAAACTCTGGGGGAGTGGGCCTGGAATCCACTGGACCTCTCTGTTTACCTGGGGATTATTCAGTCTGGCTGAGAAGGAGAAGAGAGAAGCAGGAAGATTCATCCTCTGGGAAGAAGCTGCGGCTACAGGCAGCACCCCAGAGAGCCGTTGAGAAATCCCGATTTCCCTGGAAAAGGACTGCTGGAGGATTGTGACTGATTACTGGGACATTTATCTCATTACTGAACTACTTTACCCTCTGTGTGGTGGATTATTTTATGGACTGTCTGATTTTGCTTGGAATAAATGTTTTTTGGATTATTCATCCATCTCTCGCTCTGTTGATTGTGTGATACTGGAGAAGGACACCGTGATACCCCATGAATAACATATATTCATCGCCACCCCACCACCATTACACTCCTGGAAGTGATGACATTCTGTCCATCAGGTGCCTGTTACAGAGTGATGGTTTTCACATTGCTCCGGACGAGCTTCTTTTTCTGCACTATCCATCTTCTGTGTGTGTCTGATGAAGGTCCAAATGATCAAAATATCATACTATTCACTACTGATTGGGTGCCATAAAAAACACAATTTCCTATTCTCTTAGCTTGACATGAAAGACAAGACAAAACAGCTCACCAGACCATGGATAGATGATAGCAGTGCCCAGAAAGCCTGGACCGATAACCAGGTGCATAAATGGGAGCAGAAACAAAATGGAAGTTCCAGCACCGCTCAAAAATTAAAAACATTACTTTATTAGGAATTGAAATAAAAAGCCATGGAGAAATGATCCATTTTGCTATGTAATAGACCAGATAAGTGTCTGTGTCTACGCGTTTCAGGCAATGCTGGAACTTCCATTTTTTTTCTCAGCTTGACATACCTAGACATGAGTGGCCTGAGACAACCAAGTTTGAAACGTATGTGTCTGTGGTTATGATTAGAGAAGAGCGAACCTGAAAAATAAAGTTCGATGTTCTTACCGAACAAGAACTTTACAAAAAAAAATCAGTGTTCTATTTTGAAGTTCGGGAGCTTTATGTATGTTGACCATTCAAGTGAACATCGCTGTGCTCTGGTACACTTGATGCTCGGCCCAGTGCACGCCACTAGCAGTGATCGGTTGTAGTGTGTACAAGAAAAAAAAGGCCCACCCTCCCCCGGGAGGGATCTGTTTATGGCTGGCTATATATAGGCGGAGACCCGAATTGCCCACTCAGTGAGTTCCAATGTCAAGTCCAGATCCCAAATCGAACTTTAGCTAAACTCTGGAAAAACCTGCAGCACCAGAAGTTCACCGCGACCGCTCATTTTTAGATATGATGTAAGTTGTAGCACATGAAGGGTTCTCCTACCATGCAATCTCAATGTATTTAATTTGCTTTGTAAAAAATTGTTAACCAAATTCAAGAAAATATAAGCATGGACACATCTGTGCTCATTTGCCCTCAGAATGTTGACACATTATCTATAGAAATGAGCAAGTACCGTAATATTCCTAATCTCTAGACTCGTAACGAATACTTTGTAATATTCGTGTATTCGTTCCGAATAGTGAATACAATGGGAAATGCGAGTAATTTTCTGCTGGACCCAACAGAGAGCTCTGGGATCCTAAGGAAAAGGCTGAAATGGATGGGAAAGTGATGAAACTGAATGGGGAGAGCCTGCAGAATATACCTGCATGCATTTGTGACTTACATATAGTTTCTGGGAATAAGGATGTCACAGTATTACACAACGTTTACAGATGCACAGAGGGATAAAGGGATAGCTAGCTTGGACAGCTGTTTTTTTTTTTTTTTTTACATTTTTGAGGGTCCTCTCCGTTTTTCATATCCAGCACAGGAGTAGCAGCAGGCTGCAACCCTCAGCTGTCTGCTGTACCTTGGCTGGTTATGAAAAATAGAGGGGATCCCATGTTTTTTTTTGTTTTGTTTTGTTTTTTTAAATGACGTGGGGTCCCCCCATTTTCTAAAACCAGCCAAGTACAGCAGACAACTGGGGGCTGATATTATTAAGGTGGCCCTTTCCAGCCTAACTATAGCAGCCCACAGTCACCCCAGAAGTGGCACATCCATAAGATGCGCCAATTCTGGTGCTGGACCAGCTCTTCCCATTGCCCTGGTGTGGTGACAATTGGGGTAAGCCACTTAGCTGCCACTAAGTCCTAGATTAGTGATAAAAGTCATCTATGAGACTCCACCTCCATCATTAATCTGTAAGTGAAAGTAAATTATCACAAACCCCCAAAAATCCTTTATTTGGAATAAAATTCAAAGAGCACCATCTTTCAGCATTTTATTAACCCCCAAACACTCCTGCAGTTACGAAGTATTCCACACAAGGTCCCACAGTGATTCAGCTCTGCTAAGTCCCTGTCCTGTCACAGCAAGCATCATAAAGCTTGACTGCCCACTGTGAGTGCAGACAGAACCGCTCAATCAGAATGAACTCGGGTGAACCTCTGACGTCCCAGCTGCGGGCCCCGAAGTACGACGTGTGTCGTGGCAGTGACGTCACGGTTTCACTGCTGTGAGGTTCAAGCCACGACTGAAGTGAGACTTGCGATCAACGGTCACATCCCTTAGGTGAGTCCTCCACCTGCGTCTCACTTCAGTCGCGGACACATTTGCGGTCACAGGTGGAGGACTCTAGCTGTGACTCAAATCACCCAAGTGACATCACCACTAACTGCGTGGCTCACTTCAGTTGCTGCGTGGAGCTCACAGCGGGCAGTCTTGTTCTATGGTGCTTGCTGTGAGCATCAGATGTAGAGGTGCTGGAAGTGTTGTGGGATCTCGTGTGGATTACGTCAGACCTGGAGGGGTGTTTGGGGTTAATGCAGTGGTGAAAGAGGGTGCTTTTTTGTCTTTTATTTCAAAGAAAGGTTTTTTGGGTGCTTGTGTTTATTTACTTTCAACTACAGATTAATGATGGGGGGGGTGTCTCATAGATGCCTGCCGTCACTAATCTAGGACTTAGTGCCAGCTATGGGCTGTTATTAACTTCTTATTATCCCAATTACCACTGCACCAGGATAATCAGGAAGACCTGGGAAAAGTGCTGGGACTGTCACATCTAATGGATGCGGCAATTCTGGGCGGCCGCTGGCTGATATGTTTTGGTTGGGGAGAGCCTAATAACCATAGGCCTACCCAGTCTGAAAATATCAGCCCCCAGCTGTGGGGCTTTATCTTGGCTGGTTATCAAAATTGTGGGAACCACACGCCGCTTTTTTAATTATTTATTTATTTATTTTACTGTATGATATAGACCCGCCCACCGGCGTCTGTGATTGATTGCGGTCAGACAGCTGTCACTCAGAGTGGGGGCAGGTCTGACTGCAACCAATCACAGACACCATTGGTCGGGAGAAGCAGTGAATATGTATGAGGTTAATGAGTGGCCCCAGGAAAAGAATTAGAGGCAGTGTAAGCAGCATGACAGCAGCACCCGTGATAGGGGAGTATGAAGCGCTTGGAGAGAGAGAGAGAGAATGAAGTTATCATGGAACAATGTGGGTGACCTGCATTTTTGTTGACAAAAACGGATCCAAAATGCAACAAAAATGTGGTGCAAACACACAGCTAGCATTTTTCTTGCATTTTAACATATCTTATTGATTTTAATGGGTGACAAAACGTGACAAAAACGCAAAAAGAATGAACATGCTGCTTTTTTTTATCAAAGATTTTGACAATATTTGACAAATAAAATGTTGGAAAAAAAACCTGGAAATTCTAATTTTTCTTAGACTTTGCTGGGGAAGCAAAAGCATGCAGTTTGTCATTGACACAGTGCAGTTTAAAACATAAAAAATGCGAAAAAAAAATGCAAGGTGCGTACATAACTAAGATGGTTGTGGCATTACTGTGATTGGTTAAGAAGCCCAGCATGTTTAGTGGCGTCAAATCAGGCGCCAAACCTGCTGGGCGGAACATCTGAATATCGCAAGGCGAGTACCCCAAATACCGTACTATCCATGCGAGTAGCAAATAGTAACGAAAAAACATTGTAAGGTTAAGTGCACACATTTGAGTATTTAATTGCAGAAATTTCTGCACCATTTCTGCATCCCTTGGCAGGAAAAATGGAGTCCAAAAACGTGCTTGTCTGCATGCCTGAATACAATGGGTGAAAAACACTGCTGAAAGAATTGACATGCTGCGAAAAAACAGAATTTTTAAAAACCACTTTCAAAGTTTCAGTCTCAAAGTATTACTGGGAATCGTTGTAGAAGTGGAAAAAGTTAGAAAAGATGAATTTGCTTTCTATTAGGGACACTGACACCTTTTCAGGCCAGTTTGTGTGCATGAAGACCAAAAGGCTGACATTCTTTTTTCAAAAAGAGTAATTTTCTGCTTTGAATGGAGCAACAAGGAATATGCGTATATGCTTAAAAGTTCATCTTGCTATGGTGAAGCAATCTGTGAGGATCTCACCGTTAAGACCCCAAGTGATCTAACATTTATTGACTATCCAATAGATAAGAGAAAAACTCTAAAGGCTAGACTAATAATCTTTCGGTGATATTAACTTAAAGATGACTCCCTGAGGAAGCCAGTTTCCGGCGATACGCATGGGGCCATCTTGTCCCATACAGAGGATGTTTCCCTATACTCTTGTCTTGGTATTTACGTGATTATTTGTAGTACCTCTCCTTATCCTATATATTGGCTCTGGATATGAAGACATTGTGCTCAATTATTTATTTTATTTATGGTGTTCCAACTAACATTTTGCTCTAAATGTCAAAGAGATACCAGCACTCGTTGTGTCTATAAATTAAAAATATTAAGGCTTTATTTGTCTACTAGCTGTACTACCCAGCTTCGCCCGGGTTAATAACTGTTGTTAACAAAATAGAATGTATTAACATTCCCGGGATAGAAAATATAAATAGAATGTATTAACGCCTGGGATAGTAACTGTATCTCTGTTTCTCTCCCATTCTCTGTCTGTCTCCCCCTCTGTATATATCTCTCTGTCTCTCTCTCTGTCTCTTTGTCTGTCTGTCTCTTTCCCTGTCTGTCTCTGACTGTCTCTGTCTCTTTCTCTGTCTGTCTCAATCTCTTTCCCTGTCTGTCTATCTATAGCTTTCCCTGTCTGTCTATCATTCTCTGTCACTTTCCCTGTCTGTCTCTTTCCCTGTCTGTCTCTTTCCCTCTTTTTCCCTGTCTGTCTCTTTCCCTCCCTTTCCCTGTCTGTCTCTTTCTCTCTTTCCCTCTATCTCTTTCCCTGTGTCTGTCTCTGTCTGTCTCTTTACCTGTCTTTGTCTGTCTCTTACCCTGTGTGTCTCTTTCCCTTTCTTTCCCTGTCTGTCTGTTTCCCTGTGTCTATCTCTGTCTATTTGTCTGTCTCTTTCCCTGTCAGTCTGTCTCTTTGTATGTGTCTGTCTCTTTGTGTCTGTCTCTTACCCTGTCTATGTCTGTTTCTTACCCTGTCTGTGTCTGCCTCTTTCACTGTCTGTGTCTGTCTCTTTCCCTGGCTGCATTGTGACATGCCAACATTCCATATAAGGGCGTGGCTGCGCATTCTTCTGAAGTTCTAGCTGAACTGTGGCTCTCAGCTCCATTTGCTTTAATGGAGGTAGGTTTTTTGGCGAATAACTGTAAAGCGCGGGGTTAAAATTTCCCCTCAAAACATAGCCTATGACGCTCTCGGGGTCCAGACGTGTGAGTGTGCAAAATTTTGTGGCTGTAGCTGCGACGGTGCAGATGCCAATCCCGGACACACACACACACACACACACACACACACACACACACACATTCAGCTTTATATTTTAGATTAAAATCAAGGTGAAGAAACACAGAGCTTCAAAAGCATAGAAAATACAATAAAAGGCAACGCATTTCTGACCTAAACAGTCCTTGATCAATACCTCAACATCTTGCAGTACTGAGCATTTTCTTAGTTAAGGAGCTTATACAACTTTACAGTTATCGGGTATTTTTGGATTTCTGTAAATAACTAGAAGGTGGCTCGATTCTAACGTATCGGGTAGTCTAGAATGTGTATGTAGGTTAGCAGATTGAATAATAAGGTAAGGAATGGACTGGATGGGTTAGGTTTAATTTAGTATTCTTATAATTGTTTATTGGTTTTAAAATGACAAACAACACAAGGAATAGTTTTAATAGATGAGTTTAATGATGTCCATGGCTTGTAATGAAAGAAAGCCATAAACAGTGTAAAGTTAAGTAAAAATATACTAATGCTGGTATGTGTCCCCATCGAGGTGCAGCCACCATCCTGACATGTGCCCCCATCCTGAGGGGTAAGGGCGCTTTCACACTTGCGTTCAGCGCAATCCGTTAACGCACTGCGCTATTCCCCATAGACTTGTATTGACGACGTACTGTAACGCAAGTGTCTGCTTTGCATCCGCTGGATGATGCTGCGTCGTTATTTTGACGCAGCGTCGGGCGGAGGGAACGCTGCATGTAGCGTTTTTTGGGTTGTTAAAATAACGCACATTGACAGATTCCATTGGAATCCACCAAGGTGTCTAATGATTGTCTATGGTGGCGGATTCCGCCGCTATATGCTAAACGGCGGAATCCACTGACAAATTCCGTCACATTCTACTGACCATGCTCAGCATGTCCAGCAGAACGATCTAAATCATTTAAAATCACTCCTGGTCTCTCTCCCCCCCTCTATCATACTCACCGATCACGAGCGCGGCGCTGCACGGCTGTCACAAACCTCTGGCGGCTTTTGCTCTTTTGAAAATGCCGGCCGCTCATTATTCAATCTCGTATTCCCTGCTTCCCCCGCCCACTGGCGCCTATGATTGGTTGCAGTCAGACCCGCCCCCACGCTGAGTGACAGCCGCTGGTGGGCGGGTCTATATAGTGCATTAAAATAAATAAATCATTAAAAAAAAACCACGTACAGTTTCCCCCAATTTTGATACCAGAAAAGATAAAGCCACACGGCTGAAGGCTGGTATTCTCAGGAAGGGGAGCGCCACGTTATGGGGGGCCCCCCAGCCTAACAATATCAGCCAGCAGCCGCCCGGAATTGCCACATCCATTAGATGCGACAGTCCCGAGACTCCACCCGGCTCATCCCGAATTGCCCTGGTGCGGTGGCAATCGAGGTAATAAGGAGTTAATGGCAGCAGCCCATAGCTGCCACTAATTCCTAAGATAATCATGGCAGGCGTCTCCCTGAGATACCTTCCATGATTAACCTGTAAGTTAAAGAAAATAAACACATACACCCGAAAAAATCCTTTATTTGAAATAAAAGACAAAAAAAACCCTCTTTCACATCTTTATTAAACCCCCAAATACCCCTCCAGGTCCGACGTAATCCACAGAGGTCCCACAACGCTTTCAGCTCTGCTACATAAAGCTGACAGGAGCGGCAGTAGAACATCGCCTCTCACTGTGAGCTCCACGCAGCAACTGAAGTGAGCCACGTGATCAGCTGTGCCCTCATTCAGGTGACCCGCGGACACAGCTCTCGGATGGAGTACTGCAGCTTTGGCCGCGGGTCACCTGAGTGATGGCACAGCTGATCGCACGGCTCACTGCAGTCACTCAGGGGATTTGCGGTTACCTCTCTCTCTCTCCTCCCGACCGCAAATCTTCTTTTACCGGCGAAACATTAAAAAAAAATAAACCAAGAACGCAAAACGTTCTTTTACAGGAATCCGTTACTTTATTAGCACACTATTTGCAACGCATCCGTCACATGCGTCACACAACGCATTGTGACGGATGCTTCACAGCGCAAGTGTGAAAGCACACAAATGTGTGCGGGGGACGGAGTGCGGGGTGGGTGGAGCCGAGCAGGCCCATGGCGCTGAGGACGTCAGTGCCGGGGACTGCATGACTGGGGACAGGTGACTATCCAGGTGTGTATGTGTGTGTGTTCAGTGTATACATGCGGAGTGCGGGGGGGAGGGCGGAGCCGAGTGGGGAAGTGTTGGGCGTCTCGTCTTGTCGGCCCGTAGTTCGTGCTATTCAGTTAGGCTCCCTGCACACGTAGCTAGGGTAAATATCGGGTAACTAAGCAAAGCGCTTTGCTTGGTTACCCGATATTTACCTTGGTTACCAGCATACACCGCTTAGCGCTGGCTCCTTGCACACGTAGCCAGGGTAAATATCGGGTAACTAAGCAAAGCGCTTTGCTTAGTAACCCGATGTGTACCCTGGTTACGTGTGCAGGGAGCCTTAGGTGAGCCGTTGGTCGCAGGGTCTTTAGGGCACACGCTGTGGTGACGGTTGTCACTGTAATGACGTCATTTTGGAGCAAGATAGACAGACAGACAGACAGAATAAGGCAATTTTATATATATATATATATATAGATTATCATAATGCTCTGTGGCTGGATCCTATCCTTTATTTTCTTGGGTTGTAACTGTTCTATTATTGTAGCATTTTAGTCTATGTCTGTTTTAATTGTTTTTGGTTTAAATTTATGTTACGGTTGTCGAGGGGCGGCAAGCGTCCGGGGGTGGACCCACTGAACCGTGCACCGAACTCCTCCGATGGCACAATCAGCAGCGAACTCCTATACAGGGACTATGTGGTGCACACGCACCAACGGAAGGCCTAAATGCACGGCAGCCAGGGACCTGTAGAGATAGTCTCTTAATTTCCGATATTGCAGAACACAGTAGCAGCAGCTCGGAGATGGCGACACAGAGGTGATGACACAGATGTGGTGGCACAGCGGGGATGGCTCAGGCATGTCGGCACAAGGGTAGTGGCTCTGATGTGGCGGCACAGCGGTGATGGCACAGGCGTGTTGGCACAGGGGTGGTAGAGAACAGGCTCTAGGATGAGACAGAGGTTAGATACACGAGACTGGTACAAGGACTAGACAGAGTAACGTACAGGGACCTTTTACAAATCGACGACGCCTTAGCCGCAAGCAGCCTGCTGCGGTTCCAGTTGCTCCCAGGCGCCTGCTGCTGTTTTTGGCCATGCCTCAGGTTGTCCAGCTGGCTGCTTCCTCCTCCACGTCTAAGTGTCGAAAGGCGGCTAGTGCGCATGCGCGTGCCGATTTACACCAGCCAGAGCCTAAGTCCAGTGTTTTGCCTAGTGATCATGCTCAGCCTGATTGTGTCATTTCTAAGACTAATTCCTCAGTTCAGGCTACTGAGCATGCTCCCACACTTGCGAAAAGCCTCTTTGCACAGGTACTTGGACATTGTGCCATGTCTAAGTCCTGTGTTGTGCCTACTGAGCATTCTCAGGCAGATAGTCTAATTTCTGAGACTGTTGTTAAGGCTAATGAGCATGCTCAGACACTTGGTGCATCAGAGGCTAGGTCCAGTAAGGACCTCACTGGGCATGTCCGTGAGGTGGCATGATCTGATAGGCCGACAGGCATCTGGTGTCCTGCTGATGTGTTCACTCCGACCTTGTTAGCAGAGGCCCACCCCTATGACCTGGCACACCTCACCATTGGGCGTCAAACAATAAATGGTGAGGTGTTTGGGGCGTGGCTGCCATGAGGTCATCAGTGACGTGGCGGTTTTGGATAGGCCGCTGGTGATGTCACTGATGATGTGGCACTCTGCTATTGGCTCCTGGAGGTGCCATTGTGGTCCATCCTGGGTTTGGGGTGGATCCTAGGTAATAAAAGGGGCTGGAGACAACATGGAGGTGCGCAGTCTTCTCATATGCTTGCGGTTAGCACACCTCCATGTATAGAGCCCATTGCAGCTACAGACTGTTAGATTGGAAGCAGTAGGTAGGGATAGGTGTCCGGTGCTAGCCACGTCAAGATTAGAGATGAGCGATGTTCGAGGTTCGCCAATTTCATGTTCGAGTGATTTTGGGGGGTGTTCGAGATAGAACTCAAACTCAAGCTTTTTGCTAAAAGCTCGACAGTTCGAGTTACGTTCGAAAATGGTTCGATCACCATAAACGTGGCTTTTCACAGTAAGGCTATGTGCACGTGTTGCTATCTGCATGCGTCCTGCGTCCCCAGCACAATCCCTCTCCCTTTCCTACTCATCGATCCCGGGTGCCTCGCTCCACGTCTGTCACAAATCTGCGGCATCTTTTCCTCTTTAGAAAATTACTGCCGCTTCATTAGTCAATTAGTTATTCCATGTTTTCCCCGCCCACTGGCACCCATGATTGGTTGCAGTCAGACACATCCCCAAGCTAAGTGACAGCTGTCTCACTGCAGCCAATCACAGCCGCCAGCGGGCGGGTCTATATCGTGCAGCAAAATAAAAAAATAATAATAAAAAAAAAGTGTTTTCCCCCATATTTGATACCAGCCAGGATAAAGCTGCACGGCTGGAGGCTGGTATTGTCAGGATGAAGAGCGCCACGATATGGGGAGCCCGCCAGCCTAACAATATCACCCAGCAGCCACCCGGAATAACCACATCCATTAGATGCGACTGTTCTGGGGGACTCTACCCAGCTCATCCCGAATTGCCCTGGTGCAGTGGCAATCGGGGTAATAATGAGTTTAATCATGCCAGGTGTCTCCCCGAGATACCATCCATGATTAAACTTAAAGTGAAAGTAAAGAAACACACACACCGAAAAATCCTTTATTTGAAAAAAAAAGACAAAAAATCACCCTCTTTCACCCTTTTATTAACCCACAAATACCCCTCCAGGTCTGACGTAAATCCACACGACACTGTCAGCTTTGCTACAGCACATGAGTGGTCTGATCAGCTCCACGTAGCAATCGCGTGGTCAGCAGAAACTTCAGCGCTCGCATAAGAAGCATGAGGTTGCAAGTTCTAGTCCCGGTAAAGATTTTTTTTTATTTAAATTAAAATTATTATCTATTTATAAAGTCAAAGTAAATAAACACACACCGCGAAAAATCCTTTATTTGGAATAAAAGACAAAAAAACACCCAGGTTCAGCATTTTATTACAATCCTCCAATACCCCTCCAGGTCCCATGTAATCCACACGACACTGTCAGCTCTGCTACAGAACACGAGTGCTCTATCAGCTCCACGTAGCAATCAAGAGAATCGCGTGGTCAGCTGAGACTTCAGCAATTCAGACTTCAAGATTACCAAATTACTACCTATCTTTATCATAAGAGGCAGTATCTGAGTGGACAGAGTGGTCGCCTTTGAAGCATGAGAGAGTGAGTTCTAGTCCCTGTAAAGGATTTTTTTTTTTTTTTTACTTTAATTATATTTATAATATATTTATAATTATAATTTAATTATGCACTGAGGGCAGGAGACGGACATCAGCTGTGAGCTCTCTCTCTCCTTTCTCTCTCTCCTTTCTTTCTCTCTCTCTTTCTCTCCTTTCTCTTTCTCTTTTCTTTCTCTCCTTCTCTTCTTTCTCTTCTTTCTCCTCTTTCTCCTCTTTCTCTCTCTCTTCTTTCTCTCTTCCTTCTCTTTCTCTTTTCTCCTCTTTCTCTCTCTTCTTTCTCTCTTTCTCTCTATCACTTCTTTCTCTCTTTCTCGCTCCATCTTCTTTCTCTCTCTTCTTTCTCTCTTCTCTCTCTTCTTTCTCTTTTTCTCTCTTTCTCTCTTCTTTCTTTCTTTCTCTCTCTCTGTTCTTTCTCTCTTTCTTTCTCTCTTCTTTCTCTCTCTCCTCTCTCTCTTTTCTCTCTCTTTTCTCTATCTTCTCTCTCTTCTTTCTCTCTCTCTCTTTCTCAGACCTGGCGATGATCAGCTAATGCTGACACCTGACGGAATCAGCTGACACTATAAGTCGAGCGGTGAGGCCGGCTTTTTACCGCTTGGCCGACTAAACTATCAGCTGATGCCGTCAGACAGGAGTCTGCACTGAAGTGTGTAGTTTGTTTGGGCAAACCGATCAGATGATTTTGGATCTGGATTGGACGGTGCGGGACCCTTGACCCAGGATTACTGCGGAGGGGGGTTCTTTATTTCAATAAAGATGGAGTCACTAATTGTGTTGTGTTTTATTTCTAATAAGAATATTTTTCTGTGTGTTGTGTTTTTTTTTATCGGTACTAGAAATTCATGGTGGCCATGTCTAATATTGGCGTGACACCATGAATTTTGGGCTTAGGGCCAGTTGATAATATACAGCTAGCCCCAACCCCATTATTACCCAGCGAGCCACCCATCATCAGGGCAGCTGGTAGAGTTGGATACAGCGACAGAAGATGGCGCTTCTATGAAAGCGCCCTTTTCTGGGTCGGCTGCAGACTGCAATTCGCAGCAGAGGGGCCCAGAAAGCTCAGGCCAATTTGTGCTGTGGATTCCAATCCCCAGCTGCCTAGTGGTACCTGGCTGAACACAAAAATATGGCGAAGCCCACGTTATTTGTTTTTTAATTATTTCATGTAATAAGTGAAATTATTAAAAAAAACGGGCTTCCCTATATTTTTGGTTCCCAGCCGGGTACAAATAGGCAGCTGGGGGTTGGGGGCAGCCCGTAGGTGCCTGCTGTACCTGGCTAGCATACAAAAATATGGCAAAGCCCACATCATTTGTTTTTTAATTATTTCATGTAATAAGTGAAATAATTAAAAAAACGGGCTTCCCTATATTTTTGGTTCCCAGCCGGGTACAAATAGGCAGCTGGGGTTTGGGGGCAGCCCGTAGGTGCCTGCTGTACCTGGCTAGCATACAAAAATATGGCGAAGCCCACATCATTTGTTTTTTAATTATTTCATGAAATTCATGAAATAATTAATAAAAAAAGGACCTCTCTATATTTGTGGTTCCCAGCCGGGTGCAAATAGGTAGCTGGGGGTTTGGGGCAGCCCGTAGGTGCCTGCTGTACCTGGCTAGCATACAAAAACATGGCGAAGCCTACCTAATTTTTTTCGGGGGCCAAAAACTCCTGCATACAGTCCTGGATGGAGTATGCTGAGCATTGTAGTTCTGCAGCTGCTGTCTGTCTGTATGGAGGAGAGCAGACAGCAGCTGCAGAACGACAAGGCTCAGCATGCTCCATTCACTAGTGTATGCAGGAGAGCAGACAGCAGCTGCAGAACTACAAGGCTCAGCATACTCCATCCAGGACTGTATGCAGGAGTTTTTTGCCCACCGAAAAAATGACATGAGCTTCGCCATATTTTTGTATGCTAGCCAGGTACAGCAGGCAGGTACGGCTGCCCCCAACCCCCACCTGCCTATTTGTACCCATCTGGGAACAAAAAAAATAGGGAAGCCCTTTTTTTAATTATTTCATGAATTTCATGAAACAAAAAAAAATCGACATGAGCTTCGCCATATTTTTGTGTCCAGCCAGGTACAACTAGGTAGCTGGGGATTGGAATCCGCAGTACAGGTTAGCCCAAGCTTTCTGGGCACCTCTGCTGCAAATTGCAATCTGCAGCCGCCCCAGAAAATGTCGCTTTCATAGAAGCGCCATCATCTGGCGCTGTATCCAACTCTTCCAACAGCCCTGGAGCCAGGTGGCTTGCTGGGTAATTATGAGTTAATACTAGCTTTGTTTTACTAGCTAGTATTAAGTCAGAGATTCTTAATGTCAGGCAAGTTTGACCCAGCCATTAAGAATCTCCAATAAATGGTTAAAAAAAAGACCACACAGAGAAAAATTACTTTAATAGAAATAAATACACAGACACATTTAGAGACTCCATGTTTATTATTCCCTCGCATCCCTCCACGATCCTGCTCTTCTGTCTTTTTTCTCCTTCAACCCATGCAGCTCTGCTACATCAGACAGCGCTGCATGGGAGGAAGACGCTGCTGTTCCCGTGCAGTCTCTTCACTCCGTGAGTGACCAGAAACTGCTGCCTGTAAGCGGTGACGTCACCGCTGACAGGCGCGTTGCTATAGCAACGGTGATCTCTGCTATTGACCGGCTGTGGCAGCCGGTGAATAACAGAACGGGGAAGCAGAACGGGGAGTCGACCGTGTGCCAGAGCATGTCGCCAGTGCACGGAGATACACAAACGATCACCGCGCACTGACAGGTCCTAGCATGACGTCAAAGTCATGTGACCAGTCTGTAGCCAATGAGATAATAGACACGTGACTGGTCACATGGCTATTTTGACGTCACGATAGGTCCTATGCTGGTGCTGGTTACCGGGAGGATGCAGCAATTACGGAAGGAAAAGTGGCGGGAGAGAGAGTGCAGGACGCATCGCGGGGATAGGTAAGTGTTATGGCAATGTTTATTAACTGTATGTGTACATTTATAATGTGTTTTTATGTGTTTGTGTTTGCCTCCCATTGGTTTCAATGGGGTTTGAGAGGTTCGTCGAATGGCTCGCCGAACCGACCTCGAACGCGGCCTCTGTTCGACGAACCGAGTCGAACTCGAGCCTCTAGAGGTTAACTCATCACTAGTCACTAGATACCCGTGGCTGGGCATGATAGAGTCAGGCGCCGCGCATCCCTCCAACTGTCCAGTCCTGCTAGTGCAGCCCAGTGGAGTTAACTGGGCTGCGGCTGCTGCGCCACCTGTCCGGTTGTGCCCCCTACGTGCTTGGACAGCATACCCAGGACCCCTGTGGCGTTAACAGGAACTTCCTTGGCTGGGTGAGTGGACCCTGTGACGCTAACAGGGTTCACAGTCTCCTGATCTAAGTGCTATTTAACTTGGATCAGGCTCCTATTAGTTTCACAGCCACCCAGCTCTGTATCCTCCGCCTAACTTCCAGCTTGTCAGCAGTTCCTTTGTCATCTGGTGCACGGTGGACACTGACTGGCGATTGGAATATATACCACCTTATCCTAATATGCCGATCCCCCCATAACAAGACCTGAGAACTAGCAACACACTATAGGCAACGTTGCTCAGGCACCTCTTATCAGTAAAGGTTGACTTAAATCCCTTTAAAGTAATCGATGACCTCTGGAACAGCTTCTGAGTAATGGGACGCCGACTCTTTAAGAAAGGGGGTGTATCTGATACAGAAGCAGTGTGTGCGGCTTGCAAGCAGCATGAGGACGCGGCAGCCCGCGAGGCAGGAGAGGATGGGACCACTGGGCAGTCAAGAGGGAGGATGTCCCCACTGGAGCCTGGCAGCAGAGGCATGCGGGAATGACTCGCTAGGACCGGGCAGGTGACAGGAGGGGTGCACCTGCTGGGCCTGCGAGCAGGGACACCTGGAGATAGCATGGTGGCACCGTGAGAGGGCACAACAGTATATTTTCACCGATATTCAATTAAAATATACACTGTGTCCAGCATTATTAGTATTTTGATCACATGATAATTTTTATACATGTTGTCCTACTCCAAGCTGTATAGGCTGAGAGCCAACTACCAATTAAGTAAATCAGGTGATGTGCATCTCTGTAATGAGGAGGGGTGCGGTGTAATGACATCAACACCCTATATAAGGGGTGCTTAATCATTAGGCAACTTCCTTTCCTATGGCAAAACAGGCCCTGAAAAGTCCAAAATTGTGAGATGTCTTGCAGAGGGATGCAGCAGTCTTGAAATTGCCAAACTTTTGAAGCGTGATCACCGAGCAATCAAGCGTTTCATGGCAAATATCCAACAGGGTCGCAAGAAGCGTGTTGGGCAAAAAAGGCGCAAAATAACTGCCCATGAATTGAGTAAAATCAAGCATGAAGCTGCCAAGATGTCATTTGCCACCAGCTTGGCCATATTTCAGAGCTGCAACATTGCTGGAGTATCAAAAAGCACAAGGTGTGCCATACTCAGGGGCATGGCCAAGGTAAGGAAGGCTGAAAAACGACCACCTTTGAACAAGAAACATAAGATAAATCATCAAGACTGGGCCAAGAAATATCTTAAGACTGATTTTTATGACTGGTTTTATGGACTGATGAAATGAGAGTGACTCTTGATGGGCCAGATGGATGGGCCAGAGGCTGGATCAGTAAAGGGCAGACAGCACCACTTCGACTCAGGCACCAGCAAGGTGGAGGTGAGGTACTGGTATGGGCTGGTATCATCAAAGATGAACTTGTGGGACCTTTTCGGGTTGAGGGTGGAGTGAAGCTCAACTCTCAGACCTACTGCCAGTTTCTGGAAGACAACTTCTTCAAGCACTGGAACAGGAAGAAGTCAGTATCGTTCAAGAAAATCATGATTTTCATGCAGGACAATGCTCCATCACATGCATCCAACTACTCCACACCGTGGCTGGCCAGTAAAGGTCTAAAAGATGAAAAAATAATGACATGGCCCTCTTGTTCACCTGATCTGAACCCCATAGAGAACCTGTTGTCCCTCATAAAATGGGAGATCTACAGGGAGGGAAAACAGTACACCTCTCGGAACAGTGTCTAGAGGCTGTGGTGGCTGCTGCACGCAATGTTGATCGTAAACAGATCAAGCAACTGACAGAATCTATGGCTGGTAGGCTGTTGAGTGTCATCATAAAGAATTGTGGCTATATTGGTCACTAATTTTTTGGGTTTTGTTTTTGCATGTCAGAAATGTTTATTTCTAAATTTTGTGCAGTTATATTGTTTACCTGGTGAAAATAAACAAGTGAGATGGGAATATATTTGGTTTTTATTCAGTTGCCTAATAATTCTGCACAGTACTAGTTACCTGCACAAACAGATATCCTCCTAAGATAGCCAAATCTAAAAAAAAAAAACACTCCAACTTCCAAAAATATTAAGCTTTGATATTTGAGTCATTTGGTTGATTGAGAACATAGTTGTTGATCAATAATAAAAGAAAATACAACTTGCCTAATAATTCTGCACACGGTGTATATGTTATAATTGGGCTGTACCTTTCTGGATAGCTTGCGTTTTCTCTTAGATGTGAGATTACCTTCTCTATACCAAGATGATGAAGTAGATTGGTGGGGAGAGGGCATTGTCTTATTTAGAAAACCCTTTTTTTGTTTTTAAAATAGGAGTAAAAGAGTAGTCCAACTTTCCTTCCTTCATCTCTTAGCCTGAGTGGGTAGCCATTATAGAGAGTAGACATTAGAAGGAGTAGCTTCTTCTCTAGAGTAGATGCATCTATGAATCGTCAATGTGCATTGTTCTGTTCTCTAATGGAATGGATTTCTTCACAGATTACAACTGATCGTGGCGGGTCTTAGCAGGGGGGCATTTTGGAATCTGTTCCTAGTCAAGAAACTTATTTTAATAGGTAGGGATAGTCGAAAGAAAATGACCTCTTTGCAGGAAAGACCTGACTGTTACTTTTTTTTGTACCTGATGTGGAGACGTGTTCAAGATGTCTCCAATGAGTATTTACGACTAACCTATTTTAAGAAGTGTTCTGTACATATGGTGTTAAACATGTCGTAGACTGCACTAATGCACATTTATATCACAAAACATCTGTTATTTTAGATTTCCAGAAAGATTAAGGCTGATTATAGGTTTAGGATGGTCTCAGTGGTAACTGAATTTTCAGACATGAAAAACATGGAAACATTTTGCTGGACTTAGAGCTTTGTTTTGATAGCTGTGACCACTAGTCTGATATGCAGAGAGTTGGACAGAAGAAACAACTTAATGAGAATTGCAGCTCAGCTATATTTGTATGAACCCCATAAGGACCGAGGCATTACAATAACTGGACCGTAACTTTTATCTTATCCAAAGTCTTGTTTATTTATAAAAGAGAAACAAATTTTTTAAATTATTTCAAGTTCATAGTCAGTGGGTGAAAAAAATATTGAACACACCACCAATTTTTTAAGTAACAATATATTTCGAAAGGTGCCAAAGACATGAATTACTCACCAGATGTCGGTAACAACCCACCCAATCCACACAGGGAAAGAAACTAAACCATAGTTGTGAATAAATTAAGTTATGTGTAATATTCAGAAATTATAGAAGAAATAAGTATTGAGCACATAAAGAAAAAGAGATGCAAGAAGCTATGGAAAGTCATGACTCCAGCTGAAGTCTATCAGTAATTAGAAAGCAATCCTGCCACTTAGTGAAAAATAATATAGCTGGTTCAACTGATGAACTTTATAATGGCATCTCATTACCAAGGTTCAACACAAGAAACATATCATGATTGGTAAAACAAGTGAGCTGTCTCATAACATTGCAACCTTATTGTTGCAAAACATATTAATGTTATTGGCTGCAAAAAAAAATGCTAAAACTACTAAAAGTTCCAATGAGCTCTCTTGGGGCCATAATCCAGAAGGGGAAAGAACATAATTTCACCATTAACTGACCACGACCAGTTGCTCCCTGCAAAATTTCAGACAGATAAGGGAAATAATTACCAAGAGAGTTGTCCAAGAGTCAATAATCAACTGTGCGGAGCTCAAGAATTACCTGAAATCCGCAGGGACAATTGTTTCAAAGAAAACAATAAGTAATGCACTCAACCTCCATGGCCTATATGCATTCACACCATGGTCTATAGAGTACTGGCCATGATATTGACAAATTGTAGAAAAGCAATGGGTTTTCCCAGCCTGAGAATACCAGCAACCAGCTGTTGGGCTTTACCTTGGCTGGGTATCAAAATGAAGGGCAATGTATGCCATTTTTTAAATTATTTATTTAATTAAATAATTGTTTAAAAAAAAAAAAGCCGCATGTGGTTATGTGGTTTCTCTTATTTTGATACACAGCCAAGATAAGCATACGGCTGGGGGCTGCAGCCTGTACCCATATGTTTTATCTGTGCTGGTATCAATAGATGGGGGGACCCTGTTCTCATTAGCATATCATAAAGGATCTTTTGAAATACGGTACTTTTTATAGATACAGGGATGATTAGGCAGAGATTAACATTATGCACCAAGAACTGCTCGTGGTTCTGGGTACAAAAATTGCACTAGACAGGTTCAATTTAAGCACAAGACTGTTGTAAGTCATTGTCATGTAAGCATTTGCCTAAATTGAGATTCTTATCAGAATAAGGGTTCGCTCCCATCTACGTATAACAAAATCACACCTATTTTCATCCAGAAAACTGGCGAGTGAAATCCATTTAGTATTCCATATGACATGTGAGTGTTATGTAAGTATGCAATTTTGTTTTTCCATGACTTTTTTTTACTTAAAAACAATTATTTTACATTAATTTACGGATCATTTACAGTGTTTTATGATACATAATAGTGATGTATCCATAAAAGTCGGACACCATACAAATGGTCCATGTGTCATGCATTTTTTTCTTGCACCATTTGACTTGCATTAGCGAGTCTCATCCATTTTAGGCAACCATACGCAACTTGTTGTGATTTTTGGCTCTGCCAGATTCCAGGTGAGGAAACACTCACAGATCAGTACCAACTCATTGAATAGCTTTGGTCAGAGTGCAGTCTAATTTTTATATCGTATTGCACTCGTCACATTTAACTGGGCTTTACACGCAGAGATATCGCTAGCGAGCGTACCCACCCCCGTCGGTTGTGCATCACGGGCAAATCGCTGCTCGTGGCACACAGCATCGCTAACACCCGTCACACTACTTACCTGCCTAGCAACGTCGCTGTAGCCGGCGAACCACCTCCTTTCTAGAGTTGAGCGCGGTTCTAGGTTCGAGGTTCTCCAGTCCTAGGCTCGAGTGATTTTGGGGGCTGTTCGAGATCGAACTGGAACTCGAGCTTTTTGCAAAAGCTCGATAGTTCTAGATTCGTTCGAGAACGGTTCTAGCAGCAAAAAGCAGGGCTTTTTACAGCTACAGTGTGCAGGAGCCATCGCTGGCAGCCTGCCACAAGCTGGTAACCAAGATAAACATCGGGTATCCAACCAAAGCGCTAGGTTAGTACCCCGATGTTTATCCTAGTTACGTGCAGGAAGCCCACACTTCCCCGCTCAGCTCGCTCCGCCCCCTCCTGCCCACGGCATGTACACATACATACACACACACACACACACACACACACACACACATGGTCCCGCTCGGCTTACCTGCGGTGATGAAGTCCCGCCATCCCGACCTCAGCGCTGTCACTGTCCTCCATGGCCGCCGCTTGTCACATCACCTTCTCTCGCTTCCGACCCAAGACTGACTAGCGGTGATGTCACGGGCCTCTCGCGATACTTGGTGTGAAGGCGCCGGTCATTGAACTCAGTGACAGGTGCTGTCGGCAGTGCTGGAGATCAGCACAGGTAATGTACCTCGCTGATAGCAGCACTTGTCATCCCCTGCAGTGACCTGGGCTGACCCATTGATGTTAGCTCAGGTCACTGCACTGCTCTCCCAGCCAATGGGGAACATCCTGCTCTTCATTGACTGGGACAGTGTGGATCGTCATGGCAACCACTTGGATTACACCAGACCTGGATTTGTTTTTCTTTCTAATAAATTGGTTAAAGAGGGAATGTTTTGGGGAGTGTTTTTTCAAATAAAAATGTGTTTGTCGTCTATTTTTTTTTATTACTGACTGGGTTGGTGATGTCGGGTATCTGATAGACGCCTGACCTCACCAACCCCAGGGCTTGATGCCAGGTGACATTACACATCTGGTATTAACCCCATATATTACCCCGTTTGCCACCGCACCAGGGCGCGGGATGAGCTGGGGCGAAGCACCAGGATTGGCGCATCTAATGGATGCGCCACTTCTGGGGCGGCTGCGGCCTGCTATTTTTAAGGCTGCGGAGAGTCCAATAACCATGGACCTCCTTAGTCTGAGAATATCAGACCCCAGCTGTCTGCTTTACCTTGGCTGGTGATCCAATTTTGGGGGGACCCCTACGTGTTTTTTTTTTTAATTATTTATTTAATTTAAAATAACAGCGTGGGGTGCCCTCAGTTTTGGATTACCAGCCAAGGTGAGGTTGCCAGCTGTGGTCTGCAGGCTGCAGCCATCTGCTTTACCCTAGCTGGCTACAAAACTAGGGGGAACCGTACGTCATTTTTTTTTTTTCATTTTTTTTGGCTAAATACAAAGCTAAGCACCCCTTAGTGCCACATGAAAGGCACCAAAGGGTGCAAAATTACAAAATGCAGGAGAGTGGGACATTATGTGTCTTTCTGCCATTATAATGACAGAAAAGACTGATATGAAGTGCACAAGCACAAGAAAATCACCAGAGCGCTCTACGCTGTGAAAAGCAGTAGAAAATGGCACTGGAGTGAACATGTGACCGCCTCATGTAGGATGAAGCTATGGATCCTGGGTAAATTTATGCATTTACCCTCATTCAGTTTTTTTGCAGTACACAAAAAAAACGGAAGGCACACGGATGACAAACAGATGACATACGGACCGTCTACGGAACGGAAACGGATGCCACACGGATGCACCCATGAAAAAAAACGGACTGTTTTTTGCAGACCACAAAAATGGATCGGTCGTGTTAATGTAGATTTATTCTGATCTGCCGTTTATAAACAACAGGCAGAAATAAGTGAATAACGCCCCCCAGCGTCAGAAAATCTCCGGGGTTTCAGGGGTAGCTGAGACCCTGGAGATCATGATTCAGGACGTTTTTTCCGGTCCCCGCTCACGTGATCACAGGTATACACCGTACACCGATGATCACGTTACAGTAAATGACAGCGCCGGTAAAAAATTATTTATCTCCCATCTGGCATGAACAAACACTTCTCCACTTCTTCTCCACTTCTTCTCCACTTCTCCACTTCTCCACTTTTTCTCCACTTATTCTCCACTTTTTCTCCACTTTTTCTCCATTTTTTCTCCACTTTTTCTCCACTTTCTCTCCACTTTTTCTCCATTTTTTCTCCATTTTTTCTCCACTTTTTCTCCATTTTTTCTCCACTTTTTCTCCACTTTTTCTCCATTTTTTCTTCACTTTTTCTCCATTTTTTCTCCACTTTTTCTCCACTTTTTCTCCACTTTTTCTCCACTTTTTCTCCACTTTTTCTCCAGTTTTTTCTCCAGTTTTTCTCCACTTTTTCTCCGCTTTTTCTCCACTTTTTCTCCATTTTTTCTCCACTTTTTCTCCACTTTTTCTCCACTTTTTCTCCACTTTTTCTACATTTTTTCTCCACTTTTTCTCCACTTTTTCTCCATTTTTTCTCCACTTTTTCTCCACTTTTTCTCCACTTTTTCTCCATTTTTTCTCCACTTTTTCTCCACTTCTTCTCCACTTTTTCTCTATTTTTTCTCCACTTTTTCTCCATTTTTTCTCTACTTTTTCTCCATTTTTTCTCCACTTTTTCTCCATTTTTTCTCCACTTTTTCTCCATTTTTTCTCCACTTTTTCTCCACTTTTTCTCCATTTTTTCTCCATTTTTTCTCCACTTTTTCTCCACTTTTTCTCCATTTTTTCTCCACTTTTTCTCCACTTTTTCTCCACTTTTTCTACATTTTTTCTCCACTTTTTCTCCACTTTTTCTCCACTTTTTCTACATTTTTTCTCCACTTTTTCTCCACTTTTTCTCCACTTTTTCTCCACTTTTTCTCCACTTTTTCTCCACTTCTTCTCCACTTTTTCTCCACTTTTTCTCCACTTTTTCTCCACTTTTTCTCCACTTTTTCTCCATTTTTTCTCCACTTTTTCTCCATTTTTTCTCCACTTTTTCTCCACTTTTTCTCCACTTTTTCTCCACTTTTTCTCCATTTTTTCTCCACTTTTTCTCCATTTTTTCTCCACTTTTTCTCCATTTTTTCTCCACTTTTTCTCCACTTTTTCTCCACTTTTTCTCCATTTTTTCTCCATTTTTTCTCCACTTTTTCTCCACTTTTTCTCCATTTTGTCTCCACTTTTTCTCCTTTTTTTCTCCACTTTTTCTCCACTTTTTCTCCATTTTTTCTCCATTTTTTCTCCACATTTTCTCCATTTTTTCTCCACTTTTTCTCCATTTTTTCTCCAATTTTTCTCCACTTTTTCTCCACTTTTTCTCCACTTTTTCTCCATTGTCTCTCCACTTTTTCTCCACTTTTTCTCCACTTTTTCTCCATTTTTTCTCCATTTTTTCTCCACTTTTTCTCCATTTTTTCTCCACTTTTTCTCCATTTTTTCTCCACTTTTTCTCCACTTTTTCTCCACTTTTTCTCTACTTTTTCTACATTTTTTCTCCACTTTTTCTCCACTTTTTCTCCATTTTTTCTCCATTTTTTCTCCACTTTTTCTCCATTTTTTCTCCACTTTTTCTCCACTTTTTCTCCACTTTTTCTCCACTTTTTCTCCATTTTTTCTCCACTTTTTCTCCACTTTTTCTCCGTTCTTTTTCTATGGTCGGTCTACCCATTAGCTCTGCCATGCATAGTGTAGCTCTACACCTACTGCACATGTTACTTTATGATTGACATCTCTTTCGTACCAGAGCTGTCTAAGCCTACTCTGACCCCATATTTGTCATTACTATATTGTCCTTGTACTGTATTATGACATTTGTATCATGTGTTTCATTTCTTGCTGTGTTGCAATTTTTTTGGTTGCATCCCAATTGTACCTCTACATTGTTCGAGTTTATGTTATTGTTCTCTCACTCTTATGTGATACTGATTATTGTCATTTTTCATGATTACATGCAGATAAGTCCAATCTGACGAAGGCTCAGGCCGAAACGTCATTTGTAACTTGTTTTGGACAAAAACATATATGTTTATGAAAAAATTTTTTTCTTGATACGGACCAATAAAGAGTGATTTTTCATTACTATCCGTTGTGACTTACTGACTTAGTCTGGGAGATTTAGAGTGCCGAGGTTACTCACTAATTTTATCTATTATTACCTCTGAGCACCTATATACCAGTGAGCAGAGCTTCCTCTACAGTAGTTCTCCTGATTAGGCATGCCTTTACCTCATGAGCAGGGCATTGCAGCTTTGGTAGCAACCATTACGACATGGAATCTGCTGCTGTGGACCCGGGGAGAGTGAGTGCAGATTCATTGCACCCACACTCCTCACATGAAGGGTCCGCACTCCTAGAAAATGGGGGATACGTTCCCTGAGTGTCTCCCCCCCATATTCTACATGGTCCAGAGTCGTCGTGGGACCCCTTTATTTTTTTTCTTACAATAAATTGGTGAAAGAGGAAATGTTTTGGGGACTGTTTTTTCAAATAAATTTCTTTTGTCGATTTTTTGTTTTTGTTAGTACTGACAGTTTATGATGTTGGGTATGTAATAGACGCCATGACATCACAAACTGCTGGGCTTGATCTCAGGTGACTTTACAGCTAGTATCAACCCGATTTATTACCCCGTTTGCCACTGCACCAGGGCACGGGATGAGCTGGGGTGAAGCGCCAGGATTGGCGCATCTAGTGGATGCGCCACAAGTGGGGTGCCTGCGGCCTGCTATTTTTAGGCTGTGAAGGCCCAATAACTATGGACCTTCCCACCCTGAGAATACCAGACCACAGCTGTCCGCTTTACCTTGGCTGGTGATCCAATTTGGAGGGCACCCTACTTTTTTTGTGTAATTATTAATATTTATAAAATAATTATAAAGAAAGAGCCTGGGGGGACCTCCACATTGGATCCCCAACCACGGTAAAGCTGCCAGCTGTGGTTTTCAGGCTACAGACGTCTGCTTTACCCTAGCAGATGGGGGTGGCAACCCATAGCTGTCTGCTTTATCTGCGCTGAGAATCAAAAATACCGCGGAGCGCTATGTCATTTTTTTTAAAGATTTATTTTTACAGCACTGTGATGTCCAGCAATCAAAATACAGGGAAGCCCATTTTGTTTTTAGTTATTTAAATAAATAATTAAAAAAAATATATATGGGCTCCCGGAGCATTTTTTGTATTGCTAGCTAAGGGTAATCCAAGCAGCTACTGGCTGCTAACCCCCACTGCTTGGTGTTACCTTCACTGGCAATGGAAAATCCAGGGAAGCATTTTTTTATTTTTTGGCCAAAAAACTACAAAAAAAGGACGTGAGCTTCGCCATATTTTTGTATGCTAGCCAGGTATAGCAGGCAGGTGCTGAAAGAGTTGGATACAGCGCCAGAAGATGGCGCTTCTATGAAAGTGCCATTTTCTGAGGCGGCTGCAGACTGCAATTCGCAGCAGAGGGGCCCAGAAAGCTCAGGCCAACCTGTGCTGCGTATTCCAATCCCCAGCTGCCTAGATGTACCTGGCTGGACACAAAAATGGAGCGAAGCCTACGTCATTTGTTTTCTAATTATTTCATGAAATTCATGAAATAATAAAAAAAGGGCTTCCTTTTATTTTTGGTTCCCAGCCGGGTACAAATAGGCAACTGGGGGTTGGGGGCAGCCGTACCTGCCTGCTGTACCTGGCTAGCATACAAAAATATGGCGAAGCCCACATAATTTTTTCAGCAAAAAACTTCTGCATACAGTCCTGGATGGAGTATGCTGAGTATGCTGAGCCTTGTAGTTCTGCAGCTGCTGTGTGTCTGAATGGAGAAGAGCAGACAGCAGCTGCAGAACTACAAGGCTCAGCATACTCCATCCAGGACTGTATGCAGAAGTTTTTTGCCCACCAAAAAAATGACGTGGGCTTCGCCATATTTTTGTATGCTAGCCAGGTACAGCATGCAGCCACGGGCTGCCTCCAACCCCCAGTTGCCTATTTGTACCCGGCTGGGAACCAAAAATATAGGGAAGCCCTTTTTTTTTAATTATTTCACTTATTTCATGAAATAATTAAAAATCAAATGACGTGGGCTTCGCCCCATTTTTGTGTCCAGCCGGGTACAACTAGGCAGCTGGGGATTGGAATCCGCAGCACAGGTTAGCCCGAGGTTTCTGGGCGCCTCTGCTGCGAATTTCAGTCCGCAGCCGTCCCAGAAAATGGCGCTCTCATAGAAGCGCCATCATCTGGCGCTGTATCCAACTCTTCCAACAGCCCTGGAGCCGGGTGGCTTGTTGGGTAATCATGAGTTAATACTGGCTTTGTTTTACTAGCCAGTATTAAGCCAGAGATTCTTAATGTCAGGCACGTTTGACCCGGCCATTAAGAATCTCCAATAAAGGGTTAAAAAAAAGACACCACACAGAGAAAAAATACTTTAATAGAAATAAATACACAGACACATTAGAGACTCCATCTTTATTACCCCCTGTCAGCCCAATAAATCCCCAATAAACCAGCGCTGATAAGAGGTTTTTAATAGAGGCTTAAATTATAAGCAGCAATTTCAGCGTTCCAAGTGCCTTTAAATGAATTTGAAGAAACTGCACTTCAGGATTGTAGTGAGGATTGTAGTGAGGATGAGGTGCCCCAGCCCATTACTTGATGAGCTGGGGCACCTCATCCTCACTACAATCCTCACTAGTGTAGTAGTAGTGACGATTGTAGTGAGGATGAGGTGCACCAGCCCATCATGGGCTGGGGCACCTCATCCTCACTACAATCCTCACTACAATCGGGAAGCAGCATGCAGCCTTCACTCCGTGAGTGATCAGTGCTGCTAGCGGTAACAGCGGTAACGCTGACAGACGCGTTACCATAGCAACGGTGCTCCCGGAGCCGCGGTTAGCGGTGATGTCACCGCTAACTGCGTTGCTATGGCAACGGTGATCTCCGTTAATGACTGGCTGTGTCAGCCGGTCCCTACCGGAACGGGGAGTCGACCGTGTGCTAGAGCATATCGCCGGTACACGGCGATACACAAATGTGCACCGTGTACCGGAGAGATGCACTCGCAGGTCCTACATGACGTGTCATAGTCATGTGACCAGTCTGTAGCCAATGAGATAGTAGCCACGTGACTGGTCACATGGCTATTTTGACGTCACGATAGGTCCTGCTTCTCTGCTGGCAGTGCCAGTCACCGGGAGGATTCAGCGATCATCGGATGGAATAGCGGCAGGAGACAGAGTGCAGGAGGGATCGCGGGGACCGGTAAGTGTTATGGCAATGTTTATTAACTGTTTGTGTACATTTATCATGCGTTTTTATGTGTTTGTGATTGCCTCCCATTATAGCCTATTGGTTCGAGTTCGGTTCGTCGAACGTTCGACGAACCGAACTCGAACGGGACCCCCGTTCGGCGAACCGACCTCGAGCCGAACCGCGACCGGTTCGCTCATCTCTACTCCTTTCTTTGGGGGCGGTTCGTGTGGTGTCACAGTGGCGTCACTAAGTGGCCGCCCAATAGATGTGGAGGGGCAGAGATCAGCGGAACGAACATCCCGCCCACCTCCTTCCTTCCTCATTGCATACGGCCGCAGGTACGATGTTGTTCCTCGTTCCTGCAGTGTCACACATAGCGATGTGTGCTGCTGAAGGAACGACTAACAACTTGCGTCCTGCGGGAGATAAACTGTGGAAAAAGAAGCGCAATACGGTCTTACCCCGGTAGCAAGGGAGGATGAAGAGGGGTGGTATTACTCACCTATAGGTGTTGTGAAAGTCACAACTCCTATAACAGCATGTACGTTACTCCAAGCCATGGCAGCGGTCCCCAAATTGGCAGATAACAGAGAGTAGTAGAATAGGGTGTCCAAGCCATGCCAATGACTAGCCAATCATGAAGATTGTAGATTAATGTTGCTTTTATTCAATGCACAGGTCAACGCATTTCGGGAGACACAGCTCCTTTCCTCAGGACAGACTGTCAAGAAACAGCAAATCTGATTTGATGTTTCTTGCCAGTTTGTCCTGAGGAAGGGAGCTGTGTCTCCCGAAACGCGTTGACCTGTGCATTGAATAAATTCAACATTAATCTACAATCTTCATGATCGGCTAGTCATTGGTGCGGCTTGGACACCCTATTCTACTACTCTCTGTAACCTGCGTCCTGCAGCAGCAACGATAATCGGGATAGGAAAGACTGGACAATGATCAACGATATGGTGAGTATTTTCGATTGTTACCTGTCGTTCCTGCGGTGTCACACGCAACGACATCGCTAACTAAGCCGGATGTGCATCACGAATTCCGTGACCCCAACGACATCTCGTTAGCGATGTTGTTGCGTGTAAACCCCTCTTTATACTCAGATGGGAGCGAACCCTATGACATGTTCACAGATTTGGTTGTGTTTGCCTTTATTGAAACGCTGTATAATGTTCAATTCATTTTTCTGATCTATACAAGCTGTAAAATGTCTTATTGTGTCTATTTCTACTTTTATTGCTCTTGTGTAACTTTTTCAATAAAACATTCCTTTCAAAAAAGTAACTTATTGTTAAAATATACAATCAAAAAGATCAAAAAGATATATATATATATCTATATATATAATTGCCTTATTCTGTCTGTCTATCTGTCTGTCTGTCATGCTCCAAAATTGTGTCCTTACGGTGACACAAAGCTGATTGGCCGCTGGGCTCGCCATGGCCCCGCCCCCCACACGGATTGGCCGCTCGCTCAGGCTGCGCCCCCACACGGATTGGCCAGCTGCTCGCCCAGGCTCCGCCCCCCCACAGATTGGCCTCTCGCCCCGGCACCCTGCAGGCATTGGCAATTCGGCCCCGCCACGCCCCGCCCCCCTCACGCAATGCACGCTAGCTCTGGCCCCGCCCCCTCCCTCCCCCCGCGCATTCCCCGAACTGACACGGCTGTCACGGAGGTGAGTACTGTACTCCCCCCCCCTCCCCACCCCCACCCCCGCGCATTCCCCGAACTGACACGGCTGTCACGGAGGTGAGTACTGTACTTTCCCCCACAACCCCCCGGCCCCCGCTCGCACGGGAGTGGTGTGGATACGTTGGTAACCATGCTCGGGGGAGGCTGGGAGGGGGAGGCTGATGCTGGGGGAGGCTGGGACGAGGGAGGCTGATGCTGGTGGAGGCTGATGTTTGGGGAGGCTGATGCTGGGGGAGGCTGGAAGGAGAGAGGCTGATGCTGGTGGAGGCTGATGCTTGGGGAGGCTGATGCCGGGGGAGACTGGGAGGGGAAGGCTGATGCTGAGGGAGGCTGGGAGGGGGAGGCTGGGAGGAAGGAGGCTGGGAGGAGAGAGGCTGATCCTGGGGAAGGCTGGGAACGGGAGGCTGATGCTGAGGGAGGCTGGAAGGAGAGAGGCTGATGCTGGGGGAGGCTGGAAGGAGAGAGGCTGATGCTGGTGGAGGCTGATGCTTGGGGAGGCTGATGCTGGGGGAGACTGGGAGCGGAAGGCTGATGCTGAGGGAGGCTGGGAGGGGGAGGCTGGGAGGAAGGAGGCTGGGAGGAGAGAGGCTGATCCTGGGGAAGGCTGGGAAGGGGAGGCTGATGCTGAGGGAGGCTGGAAGGAGAGAGGCTGATGCTGGGGGAGGCTGGAAGGAGAGAGGCTGAGGCTGGGAGGAGAGAGGCTGATGCTGGGGAAGGCTGATGCTGAGGGAGGCTGGGAGGGGAAAGCTGATGCTGGGGAAGGCTGGGAGGACGAAGGCTGGGAGGAGAGAGGCTGATCCTGGGGAAGGCTGGGAGAGGGAGGCTGATGCTGGAGGAGGCTGGAAGGAGAGAGGCTGATGCTGGCGGAGGCTGATGCTGGGGGAGGCTGGAAGGAGAGAGGCTGATGCTGGTGGAGGCTGATGCTTGGGGAGGCTGAGAGAGGGAGGCTGATGCTGAGGGAGGCTGGGAGGAGGGAGGCTGGGAGAGGTAGGCTGAGAGAAGAGAGGCTGATGCTGGGGGAGGCTGATGCTGGGGGAGGCTGGGAGAGGGAGGCTGATGCTGGGGGAGGGTGGGAGGACGGAGGCTGGGAGGAGAGAGGCTGATGCTGGGGAAGGCTGGGAGGAGAGAGGCTGATGCTGGGGACAGAGAGGAGAGGCTGATGCTGGGAGGAGAGAGGCTGATGCTAGGATGAGAGAGGCTGATGCTGGGAGGAGAGAGGCTGATGCTGGGGGCAGAGAAGCTGATGCTGGGGGCAGAGAGGCTGATGCTGGTGCAGCATGGGGGATGGAGCACGATGGGGGGGTGCGCAGCATCGGGGATGGAGCATGATGGGGGGGTGCGCAGCATCGGGGATGGAGCATGATGGGGGGGTGCGCAGCATCGGGGATGGAGCACGATGGGGAGTGCGGAGTATGGCGGATGGAGCACGTTTGGGAGTGCGCACCTCCCCCCAACACACACACACACACACACACACACGCACTGCACAACACACCACACACACACACACTGGGAACCACAAACAACTGCCCTACACAGACACCCACACACACAGACAACGCTGCACAACGCTGCACACACACAACACCCAACACACAAACACCGCGGCACACACAAATATACGCACATACCGCACAACACACACATTGCACAAAACATACCTCCCCCCAAAACACACCACACACACACAAACCGCGCAACACACACACAACGCTACAGACACACAGCGCTCCACAAACAACGCAACACACGCAACACACATACAACACTGCTCTCACCCCCCGTCACACCCAGACAACACCCAGAACATGTACAGCGCCCTACACAAACACTTGGTAACTACACACAACAACATATATATATATATATATATATATATATATATATATAACAAAAATCATACATGAACTACACAATACGTAAATTCTAGAATACCCGATGCGTAGAATCGGGCCACCTTCTAGTATATATATATATATATATATATTGCCCAGTGCGACCGCATAAGTCCCCACATGCAGCCCAACGTGCGTTTCACCAGATGCTTTATCAAGGGATGATAAAGCACTCTGTGGGTGAATATACAAAAACGTCTGTGGCCTATGACTGATTACAGGTGCATTTGCAAGCACCTTAACCTCCTCCTGCCTGAGGAAGTCTCTGTCGTAGAGTCACTGATCATTGTTTGTCATTGGTGGTAGAAGTATTGATCTCAAATGTACCACGGGTCTGAATTTGGAATCCCTGGGACTCACATTACCAGTGTAATCAGGCATAATCCAGATAGAACAGAAGGACATTTTGGAAGTGTTCTATACTATGGATCCAAGTAGCGGAAAGTGTAGTGCCCCAATATCACATGCAAAAGGATGAATACGGACTATTGAGTAAACGTCTTTGGGTTGTAATGAACTGGGTGTCCATTGGTTCATGTGTGGTGGCTCCTGAAATAGTAGACGTGGAGTCAGCAGAGGCCTAGGGTCCACCAGTGTGTACAAGGAACTCCACACAAAATAGCACATCTAATCAGGGACACAATCTCTATGTAGAGTGCCAAGGCATGTTGCAGCAGCAGCTCGTCCATGACTAGTCTACCACCCTCTGATACCCTATATAAAAGTCTAGATTATCCCTACAGGTCAGTGGAAAAATAGCAAGATATCTCTCTCTATTTTTTTTTTTTTTTACTAAACACTTTTATATGAAATAAATAAAAAAAATCCACATATAAATAAAAATTACATTTAACCAGAAAACTTGATTTAATTAGTTGGTGATTTTCTGATTACAAATTCCTTAGGAAGAGGAATCACTTTCTGTACAGGTCAGTATGAGTATGAGGATACACAATATACTGTGTGCACAATTATTAGGTAATTTGTATTTTTTAACAATAAATATAAAAAATGATTTTTTTCCTGCAGAGGTTTCCAGAAGTCTGAGCATTGTGACATCACCCGCTCTACTGCATCTTGTGTCTGGTATCCAGGAACGCCTTCGACCGAAGCCCTGGGTACCAATGCGCACCTCGGCTCTCCACACTACCTCCCTGGTCTATGTTCTCGGCATCCTGCTGAGACCAAAAAAAGACAGTTTGCGCTCTGATAATGCTAAAGTATGGAAACCATGAATGTGTGAACATGGACCTGCATTACTGCTAAGGAAAATCTAAGAAAAATGAGATATTTAGCATATAAAAATGGCCATTTGTATATCTGCCCAGTTGCCCCTTCACGGCATATCTCGTAACTGGGTCCCTGACGCTATGCTGAAGCCTCTCTCTAGGTTAAAAACCTCCTGTGTATGGGCATGTAGGAACCTGCTATATAGAATGAGATTGCCTGTGGCAACTGGGGGAGGGGTGCACGGTCAGAAGGTATGACCCTCTTGATATAGACAAAAAAGACTGCCTGCACTCAGCCTCATCAACCTGACGTGTGAACAGGCGCATAACTGAACATGACATGAAATACAGGTCGATGAGGCTGAGTGCAGGCAGTCTTTTTTGTCTATATCAAGAGGGTCATACCTTCTGACCGTGCACCCCTCCCCCAGTTGCCACAGGTAATCTCATTCTATATAGCAGGTTCCTACGTGCCCATACACAGGAGGTTTTTAACCCAGAGAGAGGCTTCAGAATAGCGTTAGGTACCCTGTTACGAGATATGCCGTGAAGGGGCAACTGGGCAGATATACAAATGGCCATTTCTATATGCTAAATATCTAATTTTTCTTAGATTTTCCTTAGCAGTAATGCAGGTCCATGTTCACACATTCATGGTTTCCATACTTTAGCATTATCAGAGCGCAAACTGTCTTTTTTTGTATTTTATGTCATGTTCAGTTATGCGCCTGTTCACACGTTAGGTCGATGAGGCTGAGTGCAGGCAGTCTTTTTTGTCCTGCTGAGACCAGGCAGTGTATTAACTCCCCGCAGGCACTCACAACTTCACGCCGCAGCAATTGTTGACTTACATTTTCGAGGGGGCACTTCTACAAAGGACTATAAGTTGTATCATCTAATTAGAATATCAATGACACCCACAGAATAATCAGCACTAATCAGACTGATCCCGGTTAAAGCATCTGTCATTAACCCACCAAAGCTAGTTACCTTTAAAATCGACTAAGGGGAACTTTGCACGTTGTGACATCACTACTGCGATATCGTCGGGGTCAAATTGAAATTGAAAGTAACGCACATAATGCCGGTAACGACGTCGCAATGTGTAAAGCCTAGATGCGCCGATAAATGATCGCAAAAGCGTCGTAAATCTGTGATCTGTGTAGCGTCGGTCATTTTCATAATGTCGCACCAATAGGAGATACGATGTTGTTCCTCGTTCCTGCGGCAGCACATATCGCTGTGTGTGAAGCCGCAGGAGAGAGGAACATGTCCTTACCTGCCTCCATCGCCAATTCGGAAGGAAGGAGGTGGGCGGGATGTTTACGTCCCGCTCATCTCCGCCCCTCCGCTTCCATTGGCCGCCTGCCGTGTGAAGTCACGGTGACGCCGCACTACCCGCCCCCTTAGGAAGAAGGCGGGTCACCGGCCAGAGCGACGTCGTAGGGCAGGTAAGTGCATGTGAAGCTGCCGTAGCGATAATGTTCGCTACGGCAGCTATCACAAGATATCGCATGTGCAACGGGGGCGGGTACTATCGCGCTCGGCATCGCTAGCATTGGCTAGCAATGTCGCAGCATGCAAAGTACCCCTAAGACACATTTTCCTACAGGCAAGTACCCCATTATTGCTAGCCACCTTGTTAGCTTTCTTCTTAGAAGCACGGTAGATCCTTAATATATAATTTTGATTTTTTTTGATCATTCCTTTTATTATTGAACATCTCCAGTGCTGTCCTTCAATCCAAAAGGTTAATAAACCTGAAACCTGAATATTTAAGAAACTGAAAGTGAGGTTTTGTTTTTCTTAGGAGGATAGTTATGTGTACATAATATTTATGCATCTAAATGAAAAATGTAAATTTTCCAATGTCAACTGTTTGTTTTTACATAGTTACATAGGTTGAAAAAAGCCCTAGGTCCATCTAGTTCCTCCTTCCTCCACCAATTCTACATTTTGTCCCTAAGTCACTTATAACCAACAATGTTGTGTGTACTGAGGAAATCATCCAGCCCTGATATAAAAGCTGTTATAGTGTCTGCCATTACTACCTCTTGTGGTCGGCATTCCACAGTCTGACTGCTGTAACTGTAAAGAACCCTTTCCTATTTAGCTGTCGGAATCGCTTTTCTTCCACTCGCAGTGAGTGCCCCCTGGTCCTTAGTATTGTCTTTGGAAGAAATAAGTCATGTGCCAGTCCTTTATATTGACCACACATGTATTTATACATATAAATGAGATCTCCTCTGAGACGTCTTTTTTCTAAGCTAAACATAGCTAACTTTTTCAACCTGTCATCATATTGGAGGCCTCCATTCCTTGTAGTAGTCTAGTTAGCCGCCTTTGAACTGACTCTAAAGCGGGCTTTACACGCTACGATATTTCTAGCAATTGCTAGTGATATCATACGCAAAAGCACCCGCCCCCGTCGTGCATGCGATATCGTGTGATCGCTGCCGCAGTGAACATTATCGCTACGGCAGCATCACACGCACTTACCTGGTCGGCAGCGGCGCTGTGACTGCCGAACAATCCCTCCCTCAAGGGGGAGGTGCATTCAGCGTCACGGTGATGTCACCGCGATGTCACTAAGCGGCCGGCCAATCAAAGCGGAGGGGCGGAGATCAGAGGGACGAACATCCCGCCTACCTCCTTCCTTCCTCATTGCGAGCGGGATGCAGGTAAGGTGAGGTTCCTCGCTCCTGCAGTGTCACAAACAACGATGTGTGCTGCCGCAGGAACGAGGAACAACATCTATACACAACCATTAACAATTTTTAGTTTTAGGACGACCTCTCCATGGTGAACGATTTTCACCACTTTGGAGAACTTTTAAGGTTGCTGGTAAGTGTTACACGCTGCGATACCATTAATGATGCCGGATGAGCATCACTAACGACGTGACCCCGACGATAAAACATTAACAATATCGTAGCGTGTAAAGCCCCCTTAACTTCTGAATGTCCTTTTTAAAATGTGGAGCCCAAAACTGGATCCCATATTCCAGATGTGGCCTTACAAGTGATTTATAGAGGGGTAACAATACGTTGGGATCACGGGATCTAATCTCTCTTTTTATACACCCTGACATCTTGTTTTCTTTAGCAGCTGCTGCTTGACATTGAGTGCTGCTGCTCAGCTTATTTGTAATGAGAATACCCAAGTCCTTCTCCTGTTCTGTAGTCCCGAGTTTACTTCCATTTAATGTATACGCAGTTATAGGATTACTCCGTCCTAGGTGCATTACTTTACATTTATCAACATTAAATCTCATTTGCCAAGTATCTGCCCATTCTGACATCTTATCCAGATCTTTTGTAATATTGTACTATCAAGGTCAGTTTTTAATATCCTACATAGTTTGGTGTCATCAGCAAAGACTGACACTTTACTACCAATCCCATCCACAAGGTCATTAATAAAGAGATTAAAAAGATTCGGTCCTAGCACAGATCCCTGCGGCACCCCACTGCTGACTGCAGCCCATTTAGAGAATGTACCATTTATTACTACTCTTTGTTTCCTATCTTTTAGCCAATTCCTTACCCAGTTGCATATAGTTTCCCCTAGTCCTTTCTTCTGGAGCTTTAGTATAAGACTATTATGTGGTACAGTATCAAATGCCTTTGCAAAGTCCAAATAAATCACATCATCTGCATTACCAATATCCAGGTTTGCACTTAGGGCGGCTTTGCACGTTGCGATATTGCACGTGCGATGTCGGTGGGGTCAAATCGAAAGCGACGCACATCCGGCGTCGCAGTCGATATCGCAATGTGTAAAACCTTTTTGATACGATGAACGAGCGCAAAAGCGCCGTTATCGTATCATCGCTGCAGCCTCCGACATTTCCATAATGCCGGTGCAGCGACAGGTACGATGTTGTTCCTCGCTCCTGCGGCAACACACATCGCTGTGTGTGAAGCCGCAGGAGCGAGGAACTTCAACTTACCTGCCGCCGGCTGCAATGAGAAGGACGGAGGTGGGCGGGATGTTTACATCCTGCTCATCTCCGCCCCTCCGCTTCAATTGGCCGCCTGCCGTGTGACGTCGCTGTGACGCCGCACGACCCGCCCGATAAGGAAGGAGGCGGGTCGCTGGCCAGAGGGACGTCGCACGGCAGGTATGTGCGTGTAAAGCTGCCGTAGCGATAATAATCGCTACGGCAGCTTTCACTAGATATCGAACGTGCGACGGGGGCGGGACTATCGCTGCAGCATCGGTAACACATTGTTACCGATGTTGCAACGTGCAAAGCCCGCCTTACCCCCTCATAGAACCCCAACAGGTTGGTTAGACACGACTTATCTTTCATGAATCCATGCTGTCTGTCAATTATTATATTATTTTGTGCAATATATTTTTGCATGTCATCCCTTTTTTTCATTTGATAACATGAAACTATTAACCAAGCAACTTAAACAAAAAAACGTTTTCCAGTGGATTCAAGTTAGAATCTGCCCATAACGTTTTAGAGTAGACTTTATACCATTTTTCCTTTTCTTCAATTTTCTTCTCCCCACAAACATTTTCTCTACTTTTGTTCCTTTATACATTTATTTCAAAATCTTCCCAAAATGTAATCTCCGTTCCGATCGTTCCAGTTCGGCATGTTGTTGAAATTCACACGACATAACTCGCACATTTACATCTCGTTAATCCGGGGGAAAGGTGGCACATGCAAGAATTAAGATGACCGGTAAAGTCATGTAAATAGAGTCCAGAGGTCAGAGAAGGCCCCGGCCGGAGCGCCTTTGTCTCGCGGCTTAGATTTCATGCATTGGTTAAAAGTCAGCAGAGTTCCTCGTTTATTTTGATGTAATCAATAGTGAAAGTAATGCCATCAAGCAAACGTTGTGATGTTTAACTAGAATCATGTGCTGCGAAAAGCAGTTTTTGGATCAAGTTAAAAGAAAAACAACGGTTGGAGGATATAAATGGAAAAAGTGATTGCCATTTGCCATTTGCTCTGTAAGAGATTTTAAATGAAAGTAGCAAAACTTTCTGTAAGGTCCCCGCGCACGGCGAGCATGAAAGTTAATTAATTTTAATGCTTTCATCTTCTGTTGATTTCTAATAATCTTACCTTTTGGTTCATGAAGAGATTCGGGAGATTATAAGACTGGCTGCTTTGAAGAACCCTAGGAACTACGTGAGAACAGAAAAATAACGTGTTTCAGCTTGTTTGGATAAGATTTCAGAAACTAAAGGACAAAAGTAGAAATTGTTTTTAGAACTAGACCATCGTCCTGAGCACGTAGGATGGTGGTCAGCGAGTGGATATTAGTTTTGCACGTACAGGGTCTAAAAAATAGTCATTACCTTGTCTGGACTTTTCCAAGATATATGGTTATAAGATGTGTGCACAGACCTTAAATAAGGGCATATGGAGTCCTTATAGGCACTTTGTGTTTCACTCCATGGTGCAATAGGGTTATATATATTGATACAGTTGTCATGCACGGAGTAGGAGAGGTCCGTCTATAATGCGTCAAATATAGAAGATAGAACTGTGGAAGAATGCGCAATAAGGTCTTACCAGGAAGAGCAACAGGTTAACAAAAGTAGAAAACTTACCTAAGAAAGTTGTGAAAGTAACAACTCCTATAATCGCGTGATATACAGGCAAACAGCTGCAACCCCGAGCGGATTTTATATAATCAGGAGAAAGAACCGGGCACTGTATATTGCTGCGCTATCACCAAACCAGGATGTAGATTAATTATTCCATGTCTTTATTTATTAAATAATCTCATTATTTATGTCCTTTGCCTGTCGTCCTAAAGAAGGAGACTGCGATCTCTGAAACGCATTGATCTGTGCAATAAAGAATAAAGATATTATTATTATTTATTTATTTATAGAGCACCATTGATTCCATGGTGCTGTACATTCGAAGGGGTTACATACAGAATTCATATCCAAGTTACAGTAGACAGACTAGTACAGAGGGAAGAGGGCCCTGCCCTTGCGGGCTTACATTCTATAGGATTTTTGGGAGGAGACAGTAGGTGGGGTGTAGGTTGGGTGGCAGCTCCGCACAGTGGTGAAGCAGTGAGGTCATTGTTGATTATAGGCATTTCTGAACAGGTGAGTTTTCAGGTTCTGTTTGAAGCTTGCAAGAGTAGCAGATAATCTGACGTGTTGAGGCAGCAAGTTCGAGAAGACTGGGGATGATTGGGAGAAGTCTTGGAGTCGGTTGCATGAGGAGCAAATGAGAGAGGAGGAGAGAAAGAGATCTTGGGAGGACCGGAGGTGACGTGTTGGAGTATAGTGGGAGATTAGTTCAGAGATATACAGAGGAGACAGATTATGCACGGCTTTGTAGGTCAGTGTTAGTAGTTTGAATTGGATACGGTGGAAGATTGGGAGCCAGTGGAGGGATTTACAGAGAGGAGAAGCAGGGTGGTATTGAGGTGGATCAGTCGGACAGCAGAATTAAGGATGGACTGGAGAGGGGCGAGCGTGTTAGCAGGGAGGCCACAGAGGAGGATGTTGCAGTAATCCACGCGGGAGATTATGAGGGCATGCACTAGCATTTTTGTAGATTGCGAATTGAGGAAAGGACGGATTCTGGAAATATTTTTGAGTTGAAGACGGCAGGAGGCGGTGAGGGATTGGATGGGTGGTATGAAGGACAAGGCAGAGTCAAAGATCACTCTGAGGCACCGAACTTTGGGTACTAGCGAGAGTGTGGTGTTATTTATTGTAATAGGTAGATCAGGTGGAGAGTGTAGGTGAGACAGAGGAAAGATGATTAGTTCAGTTTTGTCCACATTTAGCTTTAGGAAGCGAGAGGAGAAAAAGGAATATATAGCAGATAGACAGTCCGGGATTCTGGACAGCAGAGATGTGACGTCTGGGCCAGAGAGGTAGATCTGAGTGTCATCGGCATATAGGTGGTACTGGAAGCCATGGGACTTTATAAGTTGTCCCAGGCCAAATGTATAGATAGAAAAAAGTAAGAGTCCTAGGACAGAGCCTTGAGGGGCGCCAACAGAGGCCGGGATGAAGAGGTTGTGTGTGAGTGGGAGACACTAAAAGTGCGTTTGGAAAGGTATGAAGAGATCCAAGAAAGGACAAAATTTCTGACACCAAGAGAAGAAAGGATCTGTAATAGGAGGGAGTGGTCGACAGTGTCAAAGGCTGAGGACAGGTCTAGAAGTAGGACTATGGAGAAGTGCTTGTTAGCTTTGGCAGTAAGTAAGTCATTTATGATTTTAGTCACGGCAGTTTTTGTAGAATGATGTGGACGGAAGCCGGACTGTAGGTTGTCAAAGAGAGAGTTAGATGAGAGGTGGGAGGAAAGTTCAGCATGGACGTGCTGTTCCAGGAGTTTTGAGGTGAACGGGAGTAGTGATATGGGGCGATAGCTGGTAGTAGAGGTTGGGTCGAGGTAAGTTTTCTTTATGACAGGTGTGACTGTTGCATGTTTAAAGGCAGAAGGGAAGGTACCAGTCATTAAAGATAGGTTGAAAAGATGGGTTAAGGCTGGAATAAGGATAGTGGTGAGGTTGGGGAGGAGGTGGGATGGGATGGGGTCAAGTGCGCAGGTGGTGAGATGTGCTTTTGAGAGAAGACGTGGAAGCTCTCCTTCTGTGATGGTGGGGAGTAAGTTTATGGGGGAGGGGCAGTGGTCTGTTATATGAAGGGATTGTGTTGGCTGAGCAGAGAAGACTTGCCTTATTTGGTCGATATGGAATAATGAATCTACATCTTGGTTTGGTGATAGCGTGGCAACATGATACCCGGTTCTTTCTCCTGATTGTATATAATGCGAGACACATGTGATAAGACCAACGGGCATCTGACGCACTAAAAAAAAACACCACAAAAAAGGGGGGAAAATCGGGGTCACAATACAACAGAGGTCCTGCTACTAGGGAGAGGGGTGAGGGGACACCTCCTGAACTCACCTCAAGCTGATTCCTGAGCCCCTAGCGTCCCTATACAGGTTCTATCAACCTGTCAGCGAGTAGGATACCTTAGAACCTCAGCTGGCCCTAAATTCATACTGCCTAGTGAGTAGGCCGATAAGTACACCAGACTTTCCACTACACTAATACACATGGAGAGAATGGAAAGACAGATGGAGCAATGAACAGAAAGATACAAAACATCAAACTTTACAGCAGCAGACGGACTCTAAAGTAGCGGATGGATGACTTTCTAAGGGGGCGGTTTGTTCGGCGTCACAGCGACGTCACTAAGCGGCCGCACAAACAAAGCGGAGGGGCAGAGATGAGTGGAACGAACATCCCGTCCACCTCCTTCCTTCTTCATTGCAGGAGGGACGCAGGTAAGGTGAGGTTCCTCGTTCCTGCGGTGTCACACGTAGCGATATGTGCTGCCGCAGGAACGATGAACAACATCGTTACTGCAGCAGCAATGATAATTGAGATTAGGGGGGGATGTCAACGATTAGCGATTTTGAATTCAAAATCGCTAATAGGTGTCACACGCAACGACATCACTAACACGGCCGGATATGCGTCACAAATTCCGTGACCCCAACGATATCGCTTTAGCGAAGTCGTAGCGTGTAAAGCAGCCTTAAGGGAATGCATCAGGTCAAGGCACAGACCTATCTATCAGAGAGTCCTAATTAGAAGGTTCCAGATCGAAGGACTTCTAGCAGTCAGGCCCCAAATGGCTTATAGCTCTTAAAGGTAACAATCCGAAACAGAAAAGAAACTGAGACAAGAGACTATCTCGGGCGAGAGTTCCCCAAGTGTCTGAAAGCTTGAAACCCGCCATATTGCCAAACCCCCCCTACTCTATGAGGAGAATCATACACGAAACCCCAGGGAGGGTAGAGTGGTCTCTAATGGACTGTACTGAGAAGCTAAGCTGAGTTGTGCTGAAGATTGCTAGACATGTAAGAACAGGAACATCCCAGATTTTTTTAACACGGTGTGCTTAAGGATACTCTTCTGTTTCTGAATATGATGTCATCTTGTCTTGGCCAGCCAAAACCATTGCCTCATGCTGCCCCTACAACATCAACACATACACGCAACAACCCATATTTCGTGTAACGTTCTGGGGAGCATCTGCCTGGCTCCCAGGTGCTCCTGCGATCCTCAGCGGGTGCTCCCAGCAGGAATGCTGCATGCTGTCCTCCCCTCTTTCTGGCTGACACTCACACAACAGATCTTGTATACACACACACACACACACACACATACACACACACATGAGATCGCACATGCACACACTCACACTCACTCACTCACTCACTCACACACACGCACACACTCACCACATCCTGTGATACCACTTGATTCCAGACAGCAGGGGGCTCTCTGCTCTCTTGTCTCTATGATGTGTTCCACCGCTGGGTTCTCCATGTGCTCAATTCGTAGGTCCTGGTGCTCCACTGCACAGCGTCCCAGGTCCTTATGCTGGTCAGAAGCAATCGATATCGCTGGATGTGGTGAGTGTGTGCAATCTGATGTGTAATTGTGTGTGCGATCTCATGTATGTGTGCGATCTCATGTGTGTGGGTGTGCGGTCCACTGCAGGTCCTCTCGTTCGACCTCAGGTGAGTATGACTGTGGGGTCTGTCTTCTCTCTTTTGGAAGTTTCTGCTTTCTATAATGAAGTCTCCTGTATTATTCTTTAACTTTTTTAGCTGCACGAACACTTCATTATTGAACCGCGTCTAGGGCTTATTTTTGGGATAGGGCTTATATTTATGCCTTGCTAAAAACTCCTGGTAGGGCTTATTTTTGTGGTAGGTCATATTTTGGGGAAACACGGTAGTACCAAAAAAAGCAGGCAACACAAATAAATAAGCATAAAGTGGACTTAAGTAGCTATATGGGCTATTAACGGCATTTTTATTTTAATTTTTTTTGCAGTGCTGCCTACTTTTTTTTTGCTACAAGAAAGAAAGAAAAGAAAAGAAAGAAAGAAAGAAAGAAAGAAAGAAGGAAACGAAAGAAAGATTAAAGCAGCACTTTTCATGCAAAGATGGCTGCAAAATCACCAAACTTATCGCCAAAGCTTCTTACATACAAACTTTGAAGTAAAGTCCTTATCTTTTTTAATAATTTTTAGATAGATAAATAATTAGGCAACAAAAAATAAAGTGTAAAAATAGTAGACTTTAGTAGCTCATGTAGAAAAGATAGATACCGATAATGGATAGAAAGATAGATAGATAGATAGATAGATAGATAGATAGAGGGATAGATAGATAGATAGATAGATAGATAATGGATAGATAGATGGATGGATGGATAGATAGATAGAGGGGTAGATAGATAGATAGATAAATTAACGTAGATAATCCTGTAATTTCTCTTTAGTAATCTTTTCACATTCCTGTGCCGCTTTCCCCATGGAATATTGGTATTTTTGTGGGTCTTTACTTAAGATTAGCCTCTTTTAATCAGACCCCTGATGACAGCTATGACGGATATGCTTTCTCCTATATCATGTAATCCTCTAATACGTCCATTGTCTCTAACAACACATAGGAAAACAAACATTGTACACATACTTTGAGCTCAAGAGATCGCATTTAAAACAAACACAGCTACAACTTAGACTCCCAGGTTGAGGATGTCCTTGACAAAAAAAAACCTGACATATTTCTTAATTTTGAACATTTTCCTCATTATGGGTTTAGGGGCCTGGGGCAAGGTATTTATGGTGAGATTAAACCCCTTGTTTCCTCTAACTGTCAGCATATTTTAACCAGATACTAAAATCCCTGCACGACCCAATTCGTTTCAAGACAGGAGTCAGGGTATTAGGACATAGGTAAGATTCTCTCATCATCGTCTTTCCACCTTATCACTAGAGTGAAACGTTGCTCAGTAGATAGAAGATGGAGGATTTTTTAAACTTTTTGATTTACAGTTTTGACTTTTCTCTCTTTGTAGAAATGTGAACTGAGTCATTGCTGAAGAATATAAAGCTAAAGGCTTTACTATAAACATCCACATGCCTGTAGAAAGAATACTGAGAATATTTGTGCATTTTGCATCTTGGATACATCATCGCTGTTTTTTTTTGGGGGGGGGGTTATAAGAAAATGTTTTCAAATTTCTTTTCCCTTTTTAGTTCCAAATGACCAAATAATTAAATTTTTTCAGCGATTGGGCCACTCAAAACAGGAAACCATTCTACTAATAAAAGCGTGCACTTTTTTAGATATCCTTTCTATTTGCCTTGTTATAGGGCACCACACCATCTGTCCTCGGCACAAACGTCCTGAGCTGAGCACATCAGTTCCTTGCTAGAGTAAGTACTTTTTCTCTTCTGAGAAGAACTGAACATAGTCTACTTTCCCATAAAATGGTCTTTTATCTGATATGCTAATTAACTATTTGGTGCACGGAGGTGTTACGAACCGGCACCGCCATAGCCGCAAGCAGCCTGCTGCGGCTCCTGTTGCACCGAGGCGCCGGCTGCCGTTCTTGGCCGTGCCTTGGGTCGTCCAGTTGGCTGCTTCTTCCACCACGTCTAAGTGTGGAGAGGCGGCTAGTGCGCATGCGCGCACCGATTTAACCCAGCCAGAGTCTAAGCCTGGTGTTTTGCCTAGTGAGCATACTCAGCCTGATTGTGTCATTTCTGAGACTAAGTCCTCAGTTCAGGCTACTGAGCATGCTCCCACAATTAATCCTAACAGCCTCTTTGCACAGGTACTTGGACTTCGTGCTGTGTCTAAGTTCTGGGATGTGCCTACTGAGCATGCTCAGGCAGATAGTCTGATTTCTGAGTCTGTTTTTAAGGCTACTGAGCATGCTCAGGCACTTAGTACATCAGAGGCTAGGTCCGGTAAGGACCTCACTGAGCATGTTCGTGAGGTGGCAGGCCCTGATAGGGCAGAGGGTGTCAGGTGTGCTGATGACGTGGCCCCTCGGGACTGGCTCGCAGAGGCCCGCCCCTATGATCTGGCACCTCACCATTGGTCATCAGATGATGACTGGTGAAGTGTTTGGGGCGTGGCTGCCATGAGGTCATCACTGATGTGGCAGTTCCGGATAGGCCGCTGGTGATGTCGCTGATGATATGGCACTCTGCTATTGGACCTTGGTGGTTGCACCCTGGGTTTGGGGCGGATCTAGGTTATAAAAGGGGCTGGAGACAACATGGAGGGGAGCAGTCTTCACTCATATTCACTTAGAATTCATGGTGGCATAAGCCTTGTTGGAAGCGGTAGGTAGGGCTAGGCGAACGGTGCCTGTCACGCCAAGATTCGTGGCTCAGCACATGAGGGTCAGGCGCCGTGCTTCCTTGCTACCGTTCCTGTTGTGCTATAGCAGTCCAGTGGCATTAACTGGGCTGCGGCTGCTGCGTCACCTGTCCAGTTGTGCCTCCTACGCACACGGACAGCATACCTGCTGCGTCATCTGTCCGAAAGTGCCCTCTACGCACATGGACAACGCACCTGTTGCGCCACCTGTCCGGTTGTGCCTCCTACGCGCACGGACAGTATACCCCAGGACCCCTGTGGAGTTAACAGGGTGTTCCAGGATTGGGTGTGTGAACCTATTATCCTCCTTGGCTTTCCAGTCTACGCTACTTGTGTGATCCCTTGGCCTGACGTGTCCTCTACACACGTGGCCATTCGAGTAGTGACCAGAAACGTTAATCGAAGGACCGCTCGGCCTGTCGTGTCTGACACACGTGGCCGACAGGGCGCTGTCGCAGCGGTCTTCTCGGTGAACGCTACCTGGTCACCATCCGGTCTGACGTGTTCCCTGCACACGTGGTCGGGGTTGTGCCAATTCCACCGACATGCTAACTGGGTTGTCGTCCGGTCTGACGTGTCACTACACATGTGACCGGTTCCCTGGGTTATCTCAGAGCCATCCAGCTCTATAGTCTCCGCCTAACCTACAGGGTGCCAGCAGCTCCATTACCATCTGGAGCACGGTGGGCCCCGACTGGCGATTGGGATATATACCCCCTGGTCCTAATCTGCCGGTTCCCCCATAACAGGAGGGCAGTCCAGTAGTTGCTACTGACAATGATTTTTTTTACTTTCATTATGGAGTCATACCCTCCCCCACTAGTCACAGGTAATTTTATTCTCTAGTGGAAAGTTCCTATTTGCTCATACACATGTAGGTTTTTAACCCATTAAAGTAAGTACCCAGTATATGAGAAATGCCTTGACGCGGCTACTGAGCAGATGTAAAAATAGCCATTTTTGTATGCTAAATATCTCAATTTTCCTAGATTTCCTTAAAGAGAACCTGTCACCAGATTTGGTGACTATAAGCTGCAACCACCACCACTGAGCTCTTATATACAGAATTCCAGAATACTGTATATAAGAGCCCAGGCCATGCTGTATAACATAAAAAAAACACTTATTATACTCACCTAAGGTTCGATGAGCATCGCTGCTCTCCATTGCGGCGCCTTCTCTCTCCGTTATGGTGCCTCCTCTCTGCAGCCATCGCCGTCCTCATTCTTCTGAGTCCTATGTCATACACACTAGCCTGCATTGAAGTCCTGCGCAGGCGCACTTTGATCGCAATGCTTAGGGAAGATCAAATATTGTAGTGCACATGCACGGGCGGTCTTTGACCATTCCTCGTGCCAGCGCATTACAGTACTTTACTCTGCCTCAGCATTGAGATCAAAGTGCAGGACGGCAATGCTGGCCTGGGGTGGTTAGAAGAAGGAAGGAAATCGCAGCAGAGGGGAGGTGCCGGATTGGAGAGCAGTGACACCCATCAGACTGGACTGCCCTGCAGATGAGTATTATAAGTGTTATTTACATTCTACAGTGCGGCCTGGGCTCTTATATACAGTATTCTGGAATGCTATATATAAGAGCTCAGAGATGGTGGCCGCAGTTTATAGTCACCAAATCTGGTGACAGGTTCCCTTTAAGCAGTAATGCATATTCTTATATTCTTACTTTCATGGTTTGCATGGTTTAGCATTTCAGACAGCAACTGTCTTTTTTGTTTATTTTATTTCATTGATTGACAGCTGATTTGAGTTGGTCCATCGCCTTTAGACCTAAAGTCTGGTGCATGACCCAACAGACTCAGTATCACCATATGTGATGAATAGGGAGATGACAAAACCTCTGATTGGTGCAGGCGCTAATAATGAGGCTGATAACAAAGGTGTGAGATTTTAAGCAAGTCTGTACTGGTCCAACTAAAGCCAGCATTGTCAATCAATGAAGTTGGAGGGGCTGAATGGGCAGAATGACTGGTAAAAGAACTGACCACAGTGCACCGAGCAGTTAATTAGCATATTAAAGAAATAAATATTTTCTTGGAAAGAGTCTTGAAAAATCATTACACTTTTTCTCAGGGCAGGTTGCCTTACATTCTGATGTGTTTAGTAGAGATGGGCAGACCCATGGATGTTTGGGTTCTCCAGGTTTGGCAAGAGTTTAGTTAAAAGTTTGTTTCATGACCCAGACTTTACCTGAACTTGTTCTCGCACCCCGAACTCCATATAAGTCAATGGGGACCCAAACTAATGGGCTTGACTCAAGTAATGAGTATAATGAAAGTATAAAGTCACAACTAGTGGGAGCCGGAACACTGGTGTGTGTAACAGGACTATGGATCCACAAGGTGTCACAAATTAATTACTCAGAGAAGTCATACAAGCAGGGTCAGAGCCGGGAGATCAAGCAGTACAAGGGAGTAGGTGGAGTCAGCGTCAGGAGCCTGCCGGCGGTTGGGAACCAGGAGAGCAAGCCATAGGAGGGAGGTGCAGGGACAGAACAACAAACAAGGAGCAGGAGAGGAGGACCGGAGGGTAAAACAAGACAGAGGGGACAGGAGTCAGGGAAGTTGGACTGAACGACGGGGAGGATGGAAGTCAGGGAGGTCGGACTGTATGGGGAGGATGAAAGTCAGTGAGGTTGCACGAGGTAGCGGAAAGAATCAAAAGAACTTACAGGGACCAGGTGTGCACGCTGCAGAGTAGGGCTATAACTGGCGCTGCACTGATAGAGGAGACATCCTGATAAAGCGGCGAGATCCCGGGAACGAGGCACGGAAGGATAGGCTCCACCGGTTGAGCACCAGGAAACACCGACCACAGGACCAGGTAACAAATACAACTCTGCACAGCAGAGTCCAAACTGAAATAAGACAGAAAGTCAATGATTGGGTAATTTGTCTCTCAGCCCACATACAGCCATATACGGAGAAATTCCAGCGCAGGAAGGTTTTCGGTTTTTTTTCCGTACACACAGCATCCGAAAATATTTCTACCCTAAGTGAGAGCCATTCAGAGAGTGCAAGCAATTTGCACTGGGCCGAGCACTGAGCATACCTCAGCACAGCGACACTTGATCAAGTGGTTAACATACGAAAAGATCTCAAACTAGAAAACTGAATGTATAAGACCGTGAACAGGTTCGAGCTCCGGACACCCAGTGTTCATCAGGAACCCTGAACTTCACAGTTCGGGTTCACTCATCCCTAGTACTTCGTTCAGAATGGACTTTTGCCCTTATTTTATCTCAACATTTTTCATTTTTGCTGCAGAATTGTGTTACATTTTTCCATGGTCCCAATGCTACAATTCCTTTTTGAAATATAACACATATATCTGATCAAGATCAGAAAAGATGCAAAACCATTCTCATAAAACTAGATTTTATTAAATATAATATTTCTAAAAAAAAAATTAAATAAAATAAAAAATAACAATAAAAATCAGCAGGGGTTCCAACAGGCGTTCCACCTCACAAAACCACTATATTTTCAATATTTTCCATTTCACCAGCAATACATTAAAGCCTGCTTTACACGTTGCAATTTCGCATACGATATCGTATGCGATTTGCAACGCCCCCATCGTATGTGTGGCACGGCCATACGACCTCGATGTTGGCAGCGAACGTCCACTTCCTGGAGTGGGAGGGACGTTCAGCTTCACATCGACGTCAGGCGGCAGCCGGCCAATAGAAGCGGAGGGGCGGAGATGAGTGGGACGTAAACATCCCACCCACCTCTTTCCTTCCACATTTCCGGCGGGAGCCACGGGACGCAGGTAAGATCTGTTCAATGCTCCCGGGGTGTCACACACTGCGATGTGTGCTGCCTCGGAAACATTGAACAACCCGACGTGCAATTCGTCGGGATTCAACAACGTGCATGCGATGAACGTTTTACCGTTCAATCGCAATCGCACGTACCTGTCACACACTACAATGTACCTTACGATGCCGAATGTGCGTCACTTACGACGTGACCCCGCCGACACATCGTAAGATATATTGTAGCGTGTAAAGCGGGCTTAATACCTTACAGCAATTTCACAGTGAAAAAATTTTATCATCACATAATGTTTATACTAGAAATATAAAAAACATGCCTCCTGAGGAAACGGTTTGAAACGTACGTCGAGGCGCTGGGTCTTAGGGATTAATAGTTGTACATATTTTATATCTTTTGGTTAAGTTGCCACAATCCCATTTTGATGAGTTCTTTACACTACATATTTTCAGTATCCAAAAAACGCAACGTCTTACAGCTCCAGAAAAATGGTTGGGATTAACAGGAATCTCCTGCCCATTGTGCATTGTTTTTTACTCAGCATAAAGTGACATGCGGAGCATTTTTAAAGTCTACAACATATCAATTTCTCTTGCGGATATGATGGATTTTTTGAGCAGATTTTCTCCAAACACTTGCATTAGATGAGGAAACACCACAGGTAAAAAAACATATGTAATCCACACATAATTAATAAACTTTATTCTAAAATATGACATACCAAAAAGAGACAAATCCTGCACTGTCAAGAACATGAAAAAATGCATAAAAAGGGCAATTAAATGCAAGTACAATAATGTTATTTACATAATAGATGCAAAAATTCTGCATCAAAAATACACCAATTACACACGATACATTTTTGCAGCTTTTTTGCTGCATTTTTTTTTTTTTTAAAATGTTCAGAAATGTACAAAGAAATCTTGATTCTAGCAAAGTCTATGAGAATTCTGAATCGTTGTGCACATGTGGCGCCCCTGAGGCTTCCGTCGCCACAGAGACATTGCACCCCAGCCAGAGGTGTGATGTCCCATCCTGGGTAAGGAAAGGGGTACATGCCAGTTCACAGGTAAATCTGCACTACACCCATTGCTAGGCACACACAGGGACCGGGGATAGTGGCAGCTACCCTCCCATGCTGCATGCTGGGAGTGGCCGTAACTCCCATCCCTTCTCCCATAGGGTGGTAGCTTAGCAACTGGGGAGGTGGGAGGAGCGACCTGAGAGCAGACAGAGAAAGGAAGGTCAAGTTTTGAGAGACGAAGAGAGAGGGGAGAAGTGTGAGGAGGTCTGCGGGAGGCAGAGGAGAAGGAGAGGCAGTAAGAAAGGTCTAGTCAGTCAGGAGCTAAAGAGAAGAAAGTGATGCTTCCTGGTGAAGACCCTGGGACTCAGAGGGTCCAGGTGACACCAAGCAGGGAACGAAAGGATTCCAGGGCCACAGATAGCTTTTGAGCTTGTGGCCTGTTCCACAGGAACATTGGTGGAGGAATCAAGCTGCATCCAGGGAACGGTCCCTAGTCACTGGAGGAGGAGAAGTCAACTCCAAAGGTTAGAAACCGAGGTCCAGGGAAGCTGCATGCTCACCGGACCAAAGCCCACAGCAGAACCTCTAGAAAAGGGGCAAATAACCGACAGGCGAGCTCCCAGCCCGGAGGCTGCAGTGGAGGCCGAGCCAGGTTCAGCCAACAAGGGCAAGGCTTGAGGAGTCAGCTGAGAAAGGAACACATAGAGGGGTGCACTGGCATTTACCCCCAGATCTACCCGGGATCAGCGGAGGTCCCTGACAGGGGATTCCAGCACACCAGTGGGCAACCGGACAGCTGCTGTGTCAAATAACCAACTGTGAGTAAACATCTTGAAACTGCACCCCCTGGTGTTGCCTCTGTTATTTTATCTGCATGAACTTCCATTACTGCATTAACACTTACAAGCACCAACTGTGCCCCGGGGCACCATTCCACCTGTGGGGAGCAGGACCATCCAAGCTGCCATTCCACCAGCCCCGGAGGCCTCATACAGCAGCGGCGGCTTAATAGCCGCAAACCACAGGTGGCGTCACGACAAATATAAACTTTAATCACCCCCATTACTGCAGCCATCTTAATTGACCCCACCAGGGTACGGAGTCGGGCCCAGCCACCACTGACGATCCCCGGACTAGTCCGGCCCGGCACCGGGTGTCCCATAGCCTTGGGGTGGGCGAGTCACACACGTTCAGGAGTTTTTCTTATAGATTTTGTTTCAGAAAACATATGCCGCATGTCGAAGAAAAAAATGCATTAGAAAAGTATTAAAAAATGTGGTAAACCGCATCAAAAACGCACTTTTTCAGCAGCGTTTTTCCTGCGAGAAAATGCAGATCTGGGTGCAGATTGTCTGCAATCTGTGTACATAGCCTTAAGGCTGCTTTACACGCAGCGACATCGCTAGTGATGTCGCTCGTGAAAGCACCCGCCCCCGTCGTTTGTGCATCAAGGGCAAATCACTGCCCATGGCACATAATACTGCTAACACCCGTCACACATACTTACCTTCCTAGCGACGTCGCTGTGGCCGGCGAACCGCCTCTTTTCTAATGGGGCGGTTCGTGCGGCGTCACAGCGACGTCACATGGCAGGCGTCCAATAGAAGCGGAGGGGCGGAGAGCAGTCACATTATCGACACGCCCACCTCGTTGCCGGAGGACGCAGGTAAGCTGTTGTTTATCGTTCCCAGGGTGTCACACGTAGTGATGTGTGCTGCCTCAGGAACGATGAACAACCTACGTCCACAACGACCAACAAGATTTTGAAAATGTACGACGTGTCAACGATCAACGATTAGGTGAGTATTTTTGATCGTTAACAGTCGCTCAGAGCAGTTACACGCAACAACGTCGCTAACGAGGCCGGATGTGCGTCACGAACTCCGTGACCCCCGATGACATATCGTTAGATATGTCGTTGCGTGTAAAGCCCCCTTTAGGCTGTCCACACATGTTACATTTTTTATTTTTCAGGGTTTTTTGTCCAAACTAAAAGCTGGGGTTTTTTTACATTGTCAGCAAAAGCTATGATATTTTAGAAATTTCATGAACACATTTATTTTATTTTATTGTTTTTTTTTTCTCCTGACTGAATTGAAAAACTGCAGCATTTTTTAAATCTGATGTGTCAATTCCTTCTGTGTTTTTGCAGCATTTTTTCACTGATAGAAAGTAGGAAAAAATGCTGCAAAAAATGCAGCAGCGTTCTCTAAATATTTTGGGGAATATGACTAACTTTATTACACATTTACCGTAGACATATCAATTGTGTAATTCTGCATGGACCTCCCCAGACTGAGAATACCAGCCCCCAGCTGTCAGGCTTTATCATTTTAATTTATCTAGGAGGCTGCATGGCACATGAAATACTAATAATATAGAGTAGGATCCCCCTATTGAGATTTGCCGTGAAGTGGCAGGGGTGGCTCAAAGAATTGATCAATTATTTGCTAAAAATCTAATTTTGTATTATAGTAAAGTTGGAATAAATCCGTGAATTTTAATTTTTTATATGATGCATGCCCCTCTCAGATTGTGCTTGCTCCCCTTTCCTTCTTTATCATGGCGGGGTATCAAAGTTGGGGGGACCACATGCTGTTTTTTAAAATTATTTATTTAAATAATAAAAAAGGAAGACGCATGTTTATTTTAATACACAGCCAAGATAAGAGCCTGGCTGGGGGCTGCAGCCTGTAGCCATGGTCTTTATCTGTGCTGGGTATCATGATATGGGGAATCCCTACACCAATTTGTTTATTTTTTACCATGATAGTGACACGCAAACAGGGTCTGTGATCACAAGCATTCAGATGCTGTAACACAGGCTGGGGTCACGTCTGACAGCAACCAATCACAGAAGTCAGGATTGTTGGTGGGCGAGGGAAGCTGTGAATATGTATGAGGCTAATAAGTGGCCCTGGAAGAAGAGTGAGTGGCCCAAAAGCAGTTACAGCCGCGACAGAGACTTTATTGCTTGCAACCATGATAAAGATTTTGTGCAAAACGTCTTCATGGAGGGTGATCTTGTGGCATTCAACAACATCAACAGTCTAATGGACACTCTGTAGATAAATCATAATCCAGAAGAGTGGAGGCTCTACATTGATTCATACAAAACGAGCCTAAAAGCCATCTTGCCGCATAATGGGAATGCGCTACTTTCAATTCCAGTTGGTTATGCAGCCAACATGAAAGAAAGCTATGACAACATGAAATAGCTGTTGAGATGCTTGAACTATGATCAACATTTATGGCCCCTTAGTGGGGACCTAAAGGTGGTTACCCTCTTACTTGGAGGATGAGGAGTTTGTTGCAGTCCAAGGAAAAGGCTGCATGTGTGGCATTCACATTAGTAGTGACTAATTTTTTGGGACACTCAAAAGCAGATAACTATGAAGAGTTGGTAGAAAGTCTCCTCAAAACACAAGAGTCTTTGCGGTAACGTCCTTAAATATTCATTTTTTACATTTGCATCTAGACTTTTTTTCTACCAAACTATGAAATAGTGAGCAACGGGAATGGTTAGCGATTTTACCTTGTTATTGCGGCTGTGGGAAAAGATATCAAGGAAAATGGAAGCCATCAATGCTGCAGATTACTGTAAGACAATTGTAAGAGATAATCTGATGCAGGAGGTCAAGAGACAAGCTGAAAAGAGTTGTTACTGAATGAGGAGCAAATTTTGTGCAATTTCTGTAACTCTTCATGATTCACAATAGTGTTTAGACTTTTTAGTTATTTGACTTTTTGCTAAGTTTCCACTAAATAAATATCAGAAAATTGCCATTACAAAATATTCTGCATCTCTATATTTGCAAAAATAATAATGTTTCAAAGTACTGAAATTTTTATGCATTAATTTTATGTAGCAGTAAAAGGAAAACTCTTCGATGTCAAAGAGCCAACTAAAAAATGTCATTGTCAGATTTGGATTTTGGAGGTCAAAGTACTTGAGAAATGGCTCATTTCATAACTGAACCTGCCAACTTTTGAAAATATGTAGAACAATAATACCTTCCGGCATCCCTGCCACTTTTGACTTAAAGAACCAGGAACAAATCATGAATGCATCATGCTGCAAGAAAGACACTGCGCTGGGCCTATAAATCAAAGGAGATGCTGGGTAGGCCGGCAAGTAAGAGGTGATTTGCTGTTGGACCAGGGTCCTGCAAATTCATTGGCTCAATTAATACAAGATTCATAAGACATGTGAAAATAAATGGTGTCAGGGGCCAACTCAAAAAGAGATAAGCCCCCCAGAGGGTCTGGTATAGCGCTCCATAGGATAGCTAAATAACAAGTGGCCAAAACAAGCAAATCAAATCACCCAAAATGGATAAAATATATCAAAATTTTATTGGGACATATTTAAAAACACGTGTATCAAACAGTTAATTGCATAAAGACACAAGGAGTTAATATATGAAAACACCCCAAGCAGGGGAACAATCCAATGAAACTGATTGATTAAATAGTGACTGGGTAAATATTCCAATACAAGTAATTCAATATATTATACCAGACACAGGAAATCCATATATTTATCGCCTATGCGGCCATACTCACCCATAAGGAGGTCCTCCACGCACAGCCCGATGCGCGTTTCGCAAGATGCTTTATTAAGGGAGGAGTGGTCCATTAACTAAAGTATTAACTCCATGTGACCACTATTCAATTAACTGTTTCATATATGTGTTTTTAAATATGTCCCAATAAAAATCAACTGGCTTATTATAATATTCACCATTGTTTTTTCGGAAGGACAGCTATTTTGCATACTTTTTCCCAGAAAACACTGCAATAAATTCTTCCAGCTGGTTCTCTGTAAGGAGAATCAATATCTTTCAAGAGCCTTCTGTAATAGAAAAAAAAGAACAATCCTTCAAAAACACCTTGAGTTCATTTTCCTTCCGAGTGGTTTCCAGTAATTGCCATATTTTAGTGCCTAATATAGTAATTACATGACTCTAGTTTATAATAAAAAGAAGAGTCGATTTTGCCAGATGTGCATGTCCTTGGAAATCGCTGTTACCTTATTTGTGCTCCTTCCTTGTTTCACAGATGGACAATGCACAGAGTAGGCATTTTTCATAGTACATAGTTTAAATGCAAAGTGGCTAAAAAAGTAAAAAAAAAATCTTCATTGTTTTTCTGTTTCTCACTATATATATATATATATATATATATATATATATTTATATAATGTGAGTCATATCCTTAGTGCACAAAGGAGGTGGATGACAATACTGTTATGGTGCCACTGCCCATAGTCAGGCCCATTATTGCTTTCTTTTCTGTATAAGGGTATGCGCACGTTTTGATGGTGAACAACTACAAGTTTTCTACTGTAAACAACTGTAGAGGGAGACTTCCTTGGGGAGAAGTTTGAGGAGATTTTTGTGTTCTTAAGCATTTCCTAAAATGGTTTGAATTAAGTACTTTTTACATTTTATTTTTACAGATTTGGCTTTTTTTATTTTTTATATAAATTGGTGAAAGATGGAGTCAGGGAGTGGTTCTTTTAAATATTTGTGTGTGTTTCTATTTATATTTACGGGGATAGTAATGGGGGGTTCTCATAGGCGCCTCTCCATTATTAACCCCTGGGTGTGATGCCAGCTGACATCAACCCCAAATTTTTTTATACTGATTGCCACTGCAGTAGGGCAATCAGGAAGAGCCAGAATTGGAAAATCTGATGTGATGCATCATTTCTTGGGTGGCTGCGGGCTGATATTTTTAGGCTTGGAATCACAAAAGGACCATGGATCTTCCTACCCAGATAATACCACCCCTTAGCTATCTGCTTTAACTTGTCTGTTTATCAAAAATAAGGGGGACAACTTTTGAAAGTATTTATTTTTTAGCTGAAAGCAGGCTAAATACCCTTTAGTGCCACATGAATGGCACTTAAGCAACTTTATGCATGGACCCTTCAGGATTATCATGACTTTGTTGGCATTAGGATTCCCTTTGGGTTTTGTGAGTAATCTGCAATCAAAAACATCAAAAAATGCGGTAAAAATGTTATATGCACAGACAGCCATACTTTGCTTTGGGTATTTTAAAAAAATGCGTACATCAAAAAGGTTTGTTTTTTTTTGCCCTGTGGGGGAACTCTGAAAATGTTGGCTCTGTGGGGGGCAGCTAATTGATTCCTTTCCCTATCCAAATTTTTTTGCAGGGCAATTGTCCTGCTCTTTCCCCCATGTTGCTTCCTGTAACAGTCCACCAGCCCTTACTGCGACCATTTTACAGTCCAAAAGTTTGTCTCCCTTTTGATTTATATGGAGTTTGGTGTCTGGGATCAAGTCTGGGTACCGAACCAAATCTTTAACGACAGTCAGAACGAGCCCAGCAATTCCGAACACTCACGGGTCCACTTATCCCTGGTAATGATTGACACTTTGCTTTAAAAATCCCACACAGCTCTGCAGTCAGGTTGAACCTAACTCAGTAAAAGCAGAAGTGAACTTTGTCTCATTACAAATTTTGATGGGTGGATCCGGACTGTAGAAGCCCGGATCCTCACAGGTTCAAAAGTACCTCAACACCGACTCGGGCTTGGAGTTCTCAAGGAACTCTGGGTAACGATCCGGGTCCAGAAACTCGGGTAATTAAAAAAAAAAAGAAAAATAAAGAAAAAAGGGGGAAGCAGGTCTGTTATACTTACCGAATCTCTCGTGCGGCTGTACACTGTTTCGATGTCAGCTCACACTCCTTCTGGACCCGCTCATTATCCTTTATGTATAATGCACTGTTTCTACTGCCCACCGGCAGTACCTGCATCTCAGATTGGTTGCAATCAGATGCACCCCCACCCTGTGTGACAGTGTGTCTGACTGTAACCAATCACAGATGCTGAGTGCGTACCTATGGTGTAAAAATAATTAAATAAAAAAAATTGGCGCAGGGTCCTCCAAATTATAATACCAAGCACAGATAAACCATACGGCTACAGGTTGCAGCCCGCAGCTTTGCACTTATCTTTGCTGTGTATAAAAAATAAGAGGGACTGCATGCAGCATTTTAAAAGTATTTAATAAATAATTTTTAAAAACAACATGCGGTCCCCCCCAATTTTGATACTCAGCCATGATAAAGCCGACTACTGCAGGTTGGTGTTCTCAGGCTGGGAAGACCCATGTTTATTGGGACCCCCAGCCTAAAAATAGCAGCCTGCAGCCACCCAGAATTGCTGGATCCAAGCGACAATCCTGGAACTTTACCCGGCTCTTCCCGATTGCCCTGGTGTGGTGGTAATCGGGATTACTAACAGCTCACAGCTGCCAATAAACCCTAGATAAGTAATGGGAAGTGTCTATGAGATTCCCTCCATTACTATTCTGTAAATAAATACTAACACAAAAACACGAAAAAAATCCTTAATTTGAAATAAAATTAAAAAAACACCCTCTTTCATCTATTTATTAACTCCCAAAACACCCAGGTCTGACGTATTCTACACAAGGTCCCACGACGATTCTAGCTCTGCTACATATAAAATGACAGAAAGCTGGCATAGAACATGACCATCCGCTGTGACGTTCTGTGACCGAGCGCTGTCACTTCAGATGTAGCAGAACTGGAATCATCATGGGACCTTGTGTGCATTACTTCGGACCTCGGTCTGTTTATGGTTAATAAGGGAGTGAAAGAGGGTTGTTTTCATATTTCATATTTAATTTCAAATAAAGGATTTTTTGGTGTTTGTATTTATGTATTTTCACTTACAGATTAGTAATGGGGGTCTCACAGACACCTCCCATTACTAATCTAGGGCTTAGTGGCAGCAATGAGCGGTTCTTAACCCCTAATTAACCTCATTGCCACCTCACCAGGGCAATCGGGATGAGCTGGGTAAAGTTCAGGGATTGTCACATCTGATTAATGCGACAATCCTGGTTGGTTGCAGGCTGCTGTTTTAAGGCTGGGGGGCCCTATAAGCATTTGTCTCCCTAGCCTAAGAATACCAGACCCCAGCTGTTAGCTTTATCATGGCTAGGTATCAAAATTGAGTGGGATCACATGCTGTTTTTTTTAATTATTTATTTAAATCATTTTAAAACGCCCATGTGGTCTCTCTTATTTTGAGGTAAGCACATGGCTGGGGGTTGCAGCCTGTAGCCATTTGCTTTATCTGTGCTGAGTATTATAATATAGGGGGACCCTGCCAATTTTTTAATTTATTTATTTCTTTTTGCCCAATAGAGACACACACAGAGTCTGACTGCAGCCTATCAGATATGCGGAGATGCCAGTGTGCGGGGGAATCAGTGCATATGCATGAGTGATAATGAGAGCCAGAAGTAGCGTTATAGTCATGCTGGAGACTTGCCTGCTCCAATCCCGGTTGCACCCATCGATCCCGGGTATCTGCGTGTCTGCCCATCGCTAAATACAAACAAATCTGGCAGATATTTCTAGTTGGGATGTGGCTGAAAGTGACCGCCCATTCCAGATGCTGGCACCAGAGAATCCTCACAGTGCGTAGTGCGCGCTATGTGAGGATACACAATTCTGCAGTAACATATTCTGAATGCTGAACTTTTACCCTAAGGCCTGAACAACCTCTTTAATATTTTCATATTGCTAAACAGTGGATTCCCTGGGTCAATATTACTGGTGCGCCCCTGGTACCCCAGTCCAGTACTGTTTGGGGTAGAGAATTCCGCAGAAAGTGTGCAGCACAGGAGAAGTTCTACAGAAGGCAGTGAGAGGTTGTAATATGTGAGAATGAAAGTATTACCGTAAGTCTTTCTTAGAACAATGTGGTTATTAAACAAAGATGATAGGATATTAAGTATGGGGAGATTTGAAGGTTTTCGTAATAGATTGATCAGGTTCGATACTGTCTATTTAGCCCTATCTGCATATTTTCTATTTTCTAAGATTAGTATTTTCTGCATTATCCCAGAGTTCAGGAAAGCATTATTCACTCCAATTCTTCATTGTAAACCCTGTATATCACTTATAAGGCTGAAGTTTTGAAATGTGCTCAGTGCCGTTATAGACCAATGCATCAAATGTATGAAAGAAAACTTTTGATATTATGGTGCGAAATGAGTATTATGCTCGACTGAAAAGTGGAATTATATTTAAAGCTCTTTGCTGTTGATCCATCTGTCCTGATTTCGGCGGCACTCTGTGGGATGCATTAGCTTGAAAGAGGATAATGAAGCCCTGAGCATGCCTCATTTCAAATGGATCGCGCTGGTAGAGTTTTTGCAGCAAATTGCCTAGAAATTGCTTGGTATATATGTCTTCTTAAGATAAAGCACCTTCAATGAATTTAATGCATATATCATTTGATAGCAGACTTCTGAGCAAAGACTCTTCATAAATGCTGGCAATAAAATAAAATTGAAATGCGAGCAACCTTTAATAATCTTTTCAAGAAGTGTCCTTTTCACTTTAGTTTTGAAAAAGCCAATTGAATAGACGCTTCTTTTAAAGTGTCTGATTTCCACCTTTATGATGCCGGTTTTATTACAGGTCTTTTCAAAGTTTACTTTTGACTTTTGGGCTCTAGGATACAGAAAGTATATAGTTTGTGGTAAGGATAAGATGGTCACTAAACGTCTGGCTGCTGTGGAGATCCCTAATAATCAGCAGGAATCCAAGGAGTAGCACTGGCAGCAAGTGTTCAATTTCCGTTCAGCACCTCTTTAGGAGAAATGAGGTATTACACAACTCCATTTATGTCTCACTTATGTATTATGATGCTGGGTCCTCCAGAATGAGAGAAGTTTTTTACTTAGCCCTCTTCACCTCATGCCGACTACAACTCAAAAATATCTCCCGGATCCGAGCTTTCCTTAACCAAGAATCAGCAAAAACATTAGTGCATGCCCTCATCATCTCCTGCCTCGACTACTGCAACCTCCTGCACTGTGGCCTCCCTTCCAACACTCTTCCACCTCTCCAATCTAACCTATACTCTGTGGTCCGCTTTATCCACCTCTCCCCTCGCTATTCCCCAGCCTCGCCACTCTGCCAATCCCTTCACTGGCTTCCCATTGCCCAACGACTCCAATTCAAAACATTAACCATGACATACAAAGCCGTCCACAATCTGTCTCCTCCATATATCTGTGACCTAGTCTCCCGGGACCTACCTGCTCGCAACCTCAGATCTTCAGAAGACCTCCTTCTCTACTCCTCTCTTTTCTCCTCTTCCCACAATCACATATAAGATTTCTCCCATGCCTCCCCCATACTCTGGAATGCTCTACCCCAGCATATCAGACTCTCTCCTACCGTGGAAAGCTTCAAGAGGAACCTGAAGACCCATCTCTTCCAACAAGCCTACAACCTACAATAACCCTCAGTCCAGTACACCACTGTACAATCAGCTCTGTCCTTCCCTGTAGACTGTGAGCCCTCGCGGGCAGGGTCCTCTCTCCTCCTATACCAGTCTGTTTTGTATTATTAATGATTATTGTACTTGTTTTTTATGTATACCAATAATAATACTATTATGGCATTATTAATCTATCTTTCTCATCAGACTGCCTGACTTAGGGGCCCTTTGCCCACTACGACATCGCAGGTGCGATGTCGGTGGGGTCAAATCGAAAGTGACGCACATCCGGCGTCGCTGTCAACATCGTAGTGTGTAAAGCATTTTTGATACGATTAACGAGCACAAAAGCATCGTAATCGTATCATCGGTGTAGCGTCGGTCATTCCCATGATTTGGGAAAGACCGATGTTACGATGTTGTTCTTCGTTCCTGCGGCAGCAACATCGCTGTGTATGAGCCGCAGGAGCGAGGAATATCTCCTACCTGCGTCCCGGCCGGCTATGCGGCAGGAAGGAGGTGGGCGGGATGTTTACATCCCGCTCATCTCCGCCCCTCCACTTCTATTGGCCACCTGCCGTGTGACGTCGCTATGACCCGCATGACACGCCCCCTTAGGAAGGAGGCTGTTCGCCGGCCAGAGCGACGTCGCAGGGCAGGTGAGTGCATGTGAAGCTGCCATAGCGATAATGTTCGCTACGGCAGCTATCACCATGATATCGCAGCTGCGACGGGGGCAGGGACTATCGTGCTCGGCATCGCAGCATCGGCTTGCGATGTTGTAGTGTGCAAAGGGCCCCTTAAACTATGCATCATGGTGTCGTTCCTCTGGGTGGTGTCTGTTAATCAAAACGTTAAAAAACACAAAAAAATACTTATACTCATCTTACCGCTAATCTCACTGGCCTCTCTACCTCTTACTGTCACCCATCCATTGTCGTTGTATCTTGATTGTCACTGCTCTCTCAGAATTTCTCGTACATCGTGACATCATGATGACATGACCTTTCGAGTACTTATGCAGTGTAGCACTCGCTCTTGGTCCCAGCGTGGTATCCCCACTCATCCCTGCTCTCAGGCCCAGGCGGGGTCATCCCTTCTTTTAACTGCCTGGTCCAAGCATGGTATTCCCTCAAACCTCTGCTCCCAGGCTCTAGTGGGGGCGGCCTCATCATCTCCTCTTCTGCCCCAGGGGCTGCCACGTCCTCCCCTGCTTCCAAGCTGCACGCACTGCTTCTGTGTCTACCCATAGGGTGCACGCATGACTGCACCCCCTTTCTTAAAGGGCCTAGGCCTCATTACCCGGAAGCTGTTCCAAAGGTCACCTGTTAAATTTTTTTAAATTAATGTATTTAAGTCCCCTGACAGGAGGCACCTGAGCAACGTTGCCTATAGTGCTTTGCTAGTTCTCAGGTCCCTGTACGTTACGGTGTCTAATACTTGTACCAGTCTCGTGTATCTAACCTATGTCTTGTCCTAGAGCCTGCTCTCTACATCCCCTGTGCTGACATGCCTGAGCCGTCAATTCTATGCCGCCACCTCAGAGCCCCTAACCTTTTGTCGACACACCTGAGCCAATACCGCTGTTCTGCCACATCAGAGCCACTACCCTTGTGCCGACATGCCTAAGCCTTCCCCACTGTGCTGCCACGTCTGTGTCATGACCTCTGTGCCGCCAACTCTGTGCTGCTGTAGTTGTGTACTCCAATAGCAGACATTAACAGATTACCTCTACAGGTCCCTGGCTGCCATGCATTTAAGCCATCTGTTGGTGCACCACACAGGTCCTGTATATAGGGTTCGCTGCTGGTTGCGTCTTCGGGGGAGTCCGGTGCACGGTCCAGTGGGTCCACCCCCAGATGCTCTCCGCTCCTCAGCGGCCATAACATGCAGAACACTCTTGAGCCTCATCAGAGCATGAACAGAAGACGCAGTAAGGAACAGACAGGTGGCAGTGAGGAGTAGAGGGACTGGAGAGGTGAGTGGTAAGGTGAATACAAAGTTTTGTATATTTTATTCATCCTGGAGAGATCTCAGATCAACTTCTTTGCAAATCAAATTTCATGAGAATATATAAGCAGACAGGCAAATTGGTGGTGCCAAAGACCTTATGGAACATGTGCCAAGAAGAGGACCAGCAGCTGTTGAGTGAACACAGAACCGGAATAACGGATTTTTTTCATATTTTTACCCTACTTGTATTATGCTTAGGGTCTCAGAGGACCAAAAATATAAGAAGACAAATTTTATCTGCATTCAATAAATTTAATATCAATTGGATTTCCTGGCCAAATATTTAGTAGATTTGTTCATCACTACTTAATATTTCTTTAAATGGCCTTCAGCTCAATGTCAAGCCATGGCAATTTAATGGATGAACTCTCTGTAGGAGGATTGATCTTTTACAATCCTAGATATATCCACCATGGTCTATTCCACAGTTATCTAGGTTGTATCAAGCCATCGAGTTGCTGGTTTTCCTGTAACGCCCATACCAGCATCCCCGCTCTGTCCTCCCCCTTCCCCAGCAGAGTTCCTGGATGTCCTGTCTTGCATGCCCCTTCCCCAGTAAATGCTGCTGTCTCCCAGAGCCTGTGTGCACTTCACAGGCTTCCTGGTTCTGCCCGAAGGGTGTGGAAGCAGCCATGCTTCTTTTCTTAAACGGCTAGCGTATCCTAACCTGGAAGTGCCTTTCAGTTCAGCTGTAAGGCTGCAGGTACTTAAGGCACCTTTCCTCTAAAGGAGGTGCCTGGGAAATGAGTCTGATACGTTGCTAGATCTCAAGTCCCACTGCTGCTGCTACAGTACTGTGCTATATGCTGCTGCTGTTATGTTTGTGTTTTAGTGTTCTGCTGATACACTGTAGCTGTTATCTCAAGTCTGCCGCTGCTGCTACAAGTTGCCACGTCGGATGCCAACCACGATACCCGCTGTCGCTAAGTATCGCTACCAGCTGCTGCTGCTGCATTGATCCATCCATATAAATCAAAATCTTCTGCTGCTGTTACCCATCACCAGAGACACTGTAGCTCCCGTACCCCTGTGGTATGCTGTTGCAGCACCAGTATTCCCGAGTGGCACCCGGTATCAGACATGCAGCATAATAGCCTCAACATTAGAGGCACTGGGGAAAACCAGGTGTGGATCTGTAGTCAAGCCCCCCTGCATTTTCTGTGTTCTGTGGCCTAGTGGGTCTGCTAAATCCCCTGCTCTCCCTACAAGCACAATACCTCCTTTTTGGTTTGTTACTTCAATTCTTCCAACAATGATGTTCTTCTCCAGTGACTGCTCTCTACGTATGATGTGTCCATAGTTGGCAAGCCATAGCTTAGTGATCCTTGCTTTGAGTGATGATTGATTTGCTTAAGGCCCCGTTACACACAACGACGGATCTAGCGATATATCGCCGGGGTCACAGATTCCGTGACGCACATCCGGCATCGTTAGCGATGTCGTTGTGTGTGACAGCAAGAAACGACTGTTAACGATGGAAAATACTCACCTTATCATCCATCGTTGACACGTCGTTCCTTTTTAAAAAATCATTGATTTTTGAGCACACAGGTTGTTCATCGTTCTCGAAGCAGCACACATCGCTACGTGTAACACCTCGGGAACGATGAACTGCTGCTTACCTCCGGCCGCCGGCAATGTGGAAGAAAGGAGATGGGCGGGAAGGTATGTTCTGCTCATCTCCGCCCCTCCGCTTCTATTGGGAGGCCGCTTAGTGAAGCCGCTGTGACATCGCACGAACCACCCCCTTAGAAAAGAGGCGGTTCGCCGGCAACAGCGACGTCGCTAGGCAGGTAAGTCCGTGTGAAGGCTCCAAACAATTTTGTGCGCCACGGGCAGCGATTTGCCCGTGATGCACAAACGACGGGGGCGGGTGCTTTCACCAGCGATATTGCTAGTGATATCGCTGCGTGTAACACCCCCTTTATTCTTTTTGCTATCTATGGTATTGATATCCTTCTCCAGCACCACATTTCGAAGGCTTTGATTCTTCTTCTGTCTTGTTTCTTTATCGATCAGGTTTTGCATCACTACTTACAATAGGAAAAAAACAAAGTCACCCAAAAAAGTCAACTCTTCTTTAGAGAATTTCAATTAATTTCAATAGAAGCAACATCGAGAAGAAACCAAATACAAAAAGTTTTGCATTTTAAAATAAAACTTGAAATATGACTTTTCACAGGCAAATAAATCTGTAACAAATAACATTTCAAAAAGCTTTTAGAAAAAACTTAGATGAAACAAAATTATTAGTGATGGCAAATATTAAGTTATGGTTGTAATGTTGCTGCAATAAAACAGTTGGCTGATAATATCAATCAAGCCCACATTGTGGATGGACACATTTAAGAGAAACTTTTTTAAAGCATTGGCTGAAATGAATTGGGCTCCTGGTAAGTGCACCTGCTCTAAGGGAAGACGTGCCAAGCAGCAATCAAGCAAAGCCTATAATCAGGAACTGTAAAGAACTGTCCAGCTCAGCCTGAAGTCTGCCAGGTCAATTCCCCAAAAGGGCTGTTACAGAAAATAGCCAAATCCGATCCACAAAGTCTCCATATTTAAGAAGTTTATTGGAAAAATATAATTTAATGAGTTTAGTTGAATCAGTTCTTTTTTTTTCTATAAAATAATATGGTTGTTTTATATTATGGGGTTGTTTTGTACTATTTGGACATGTCAGATTTACTGTAAAGCCTGTGTTGTTCCCAGTTGCCAGTTGAGGAGCTGGCAGTATGGGACGGGTATACGCTACCAGTATTGCTTAATAAGTCTATAATAAACTTCTGTAGTCTTAAGTATTCTGTACTGAGACAAGGAAGCATTTATGAAAATGATGGGAAAACCAATGATAATTAATAAAATATTGAGTGGTAGATGATAAAAAAAAATATTGCCTAAATGATAAAGATAGTCAGCTTGATCCACGGAGGATCAAGTTTGAGTCGAATTTCCTGCAATTTGCCACTTTGCAAATTGCCCTTCACGTTTTCGTTCAACTCTTTAAGAAGCTGTTCAAGATCATTCATAAAAAAGGTCAAGTGTCACGCTTGGACTTGGAAAAGGTCCTGCATGCAGGCGAGACACACAACAAACAGGCTTTTCACCATGACAAACAAGGGGTACATGAGGGGCACTGTAACAATGGTGGGCCCTAGCGCTAGTGAGAGGGAGGAGGGACACCTCCTCCACTTACTTGCAACTGTACCCTACACTCCTAGCCAGTCCCTATATAGGTTCCTCACCTGTTGTGAAGCAGGAATACCTGAAGCCCTGAAAAGACCTTGTGGTAAACCCTGGCTAGTGAGTGAGGAAGGTAAGGATCACTAGTTCCATCGCTGCACTAATACATCATAAAGGGTAAGGTACGACAGACAGGGGGAAACAACAAAGGATAAGCCCAGCTTCATGGTTGCAGTCATACACCAGGACTTCAGTTTACACCACTACACTGCAAGAAAGATTCAGCAGATCCTTCCACCTTCAGGCCAAGCTTCAAACTGGAATCAGAATAACCGGTGCCCTCTACTGGGAGATATGACCACATGTAAGGGAAGGGAGTGATCCCCAACCAGAAACACCTGAGGCCTGGAGTCAGAAGCTGCTGTAAAGCAAAACTGACATTAACCATTTCAGCAGTGAAGGAAAAGGAATATATTTAATCTGAGGAGTCTCAGATGGCAAAGAGAGACTCTGCCCCAGATTCTGTCACAAGTCTCTACAAACAGAGAGATAGTCAAGATTGATAAATGCCACAAAATAATGTAAAAGAAGCATTCCCATTAAACTTTTTTTGACTAAACACTTGTAAATGCACATTACTGTAAGTGCAGTAATATACTCACTAATAGTCATCTTCCCTAGTTTTGAGCACCATTCCATCCTCTTCTAGGTCACATGGGGTCTATACATGAACCAGAAGTTGCTTTTGCTTTTACATTGTAAGTCTATAGAGCCATGTTATGATGCTCCATAGACTTAGGGGTACTTTGCACATTGCAACATCGCAAGCCGATGCTGCGATGTCGAGCGCGATAGTCCCTGTCACCGTCGCAGCAGCGATATCTTGTGATTGCTGCCGTAGCGAACATTATCGCTACGGCAGCTTCACGCGCACTTAGCTGCCCTGCGACGTTGCTCTGGCCGGCGACCCGCCTCCTTCCAAAGGGGGCAGGTCGTGCGGCATCACAGCGGCGTCACACGGCAGGCGGCCAATCGAAGCGGAGGGGCGGAGATGAGCGGGACGTAAACATCCCGCCCACCTCCTTCCTTCCTCATTGCAGCCGGGACGCATGTACGGAGATGTTCCTCACTCCTGTGGCTTCATAAACAGCGATGTGTGCTGCCGCAGGAACGATGAACAACATCGTACCGTCGCTGCTGCAAAATTATGGAAATGTCGAACCTTACACCGATCATACGTAAACGACGCTTTTGCGCTCGTTAATCGTATGTAAAAGGATTCACATACTGCGATGTCGACAGTGACGCCGGATGTGCGTCACTTTCGATTTGACCCCACCAATATCGCACCTGTGATGTCGCAACATGCAAAGTACCCCTTACATTGTAACAGCAACTTCCAGCTCATATATGGCGCCCAGTATAATTCAGCAAGTTGGAGTTGCAAACATGTAACCTAAAAGTATGATTTGGCAAGGTTAAAAAAAAGACACATGACCCAAAAGGGGACCACAGCGGAGCTGTAAGAAGGGGAAGACGGCGATTTTTGAGTGTATTGCTGCACTTACAGTACACTACATGTACTGATTGATTAATTTTATTTATTAATTACATAATTGAGTAATTCAATATTTTTTTCCCCTTGTTTGGTCTTGAAAAGTAACAGTTACTAGCTAGCCCATTATGTTTTCATGATTTTTTTTTTTAGTGTTTCTTAAAGCAAGAAAGTTGCCTTTTGAAATTACTTTAGTTTTGTGCCATGTCTGTGATCTGCTTTTACAAAAGTAAACTACTGAATGAACATTTTCAGAGCCATGGGAGTCCAGAATTTTTACCAGGGTTTGTATATTACTCTCCTAATGAAGCTGGTCTTCTGTACCCCATGGTAAGAAACTTGTGAAACGTACGTTGGGGGTCTTTCCTACTGGGGGAGGGTATCTGTCTCCACTTTATATGCCTCTTTTCCTTGGGTCTTGTTACCTAAAATGTGTGGGCTTTGATAGTCCACTTGTAGCCTTTCTTATTGACTCCTGCTCTCCATTTTATATAATATTGGCACTTTCCTGGGATTCCTTCTTATTATTTGAGATATGCACTTTATATAAGGATGTTTAGTGGCTTATTTATTGATATTCATATACCCCCCATTACCAATTCAGTAGTTATGACCATGAATTTTACATGCCCACTGTCCTTTTGTTATATGTATGTCTGAACTTTTCCTACTACTATTAAAATTTGATGAAAATATTAATACATTATTGAATATTAATAATAACAATATATTTTGCATGATATACTCCTTGTCCTCCTGTTTTTTGTATATTAACTGATAACCAGCATGGACTCACGAAATATATTTAGTGTTTAACCAATAAGTTTGGATTCTATGTGGAGGTAAGTGCAAATCTGGAAATTGGTAATACAGCCGAAGTGAGTTATCTGGACTTTGCAAAGGCATTTGATACTTTGCCACATTACAGGATTATAATGAAGGTCCAGAGGTAGGGATTAGAGATGGGCGAACGTATTCGAAAAAGGTTCACAAATATCAAATTCGGCAGGATCCTTGCCCATTGGGATTCGAGTTCAGATTCTAAAACACTTAACTCAAAGTTGGTAAAATTTGTCCTTCGTTGGGTACCTGTTCACGTTTGCACTAATGCTTTTCTTCTACCTTATTATGAGAAGCGGTGGGACGTGTTTGATGAGAGAAGGGGTTGGACTTTTTGGTTTTTTTCTTAACTTAATATGTGGATGTTCCTGCAGCCAATCAGGGTGCAGAAACCATCCACGCTGTTCAGACATAAGGGTTTGTGTCATTGGCAGCTCAAGTCACACGTCCCCCTGTATAGATTAGGACATGTGGCATCAGCACCATTTTGAGACTGCTACAAAGTGGGGAGGGTACTGCTGCAACATATATATCACTGCACAGAAATATAAATTTGTAACTCTGTGCTCCTGCCACAAATAAACATTTCAGCATCTATATACTCATTGCTAAATCTGTGGCTCTGCGGCCTGCCACAAATAGACATTTCTGCATATAAATAGTGATTAATAATTCTGTGGTTCTGCCACACTATCTCAGCAAATAAATACTGGTTGTTAATTTACTGATAGATGACTGATAGGTGGGGGCCTAGGGTTCTGAAACAGCTGGTTAAAAGAGTTGAAGGGTACATCAAACATGAGTGGGAAATCCTAAGGTCATGGTGGAAGGGGGAATAAGCGTGGTGTTCGAGGTGTACGTGTATTTGCTTAGAACAATAACATATATTTTTACCATACAATGTACTAAATAATTGGGAACAATTACTTATGAAAAGGCAAAAAAACAACTCCTCCATTGCATTTTTGGGTGCTATTTGTTCCAAATTGATTTGTTTGTTCTTCTTGCCATCCATGGTATTGATATCATCCTTTTCCAGCACCCCATTTCAAAGGCGTTGATTCTTCTTCTGTCTTGTTTCTTTATTTTGTTACTATAGAAAAGACCAGACTATGTACGAACATCTGCTGCATAGTGAAAATGACTGTAAAAAATTGTGTAGTTTCAGGAAATGCACATGTACAATTTTGTTCCAAAATTGATTTGTTTGTTCTTCTTGCCATCCATGGTATTGATATCATCCTTTTCCAGCACCACATTTCAAAGGCGTTGATTCTTCTTCTGTCTTGTTTCTTTATCGTCCAGATTTGATTTATATATGTTACTATAGAAAAGACCAGACTATGTACGAGCATCTGCTGCATAGTGAAAATGACTGTAAAAAATTGTGTGGTTTCAGGAAATCCAAATGTACATTAGCCACAATGAACAGATGCAGACCCTAGCTTTTGTATTGAAGCATCCAATGAACATGTGCAAAGGTCATTGGGAAAGGAGGGGGAGGAAAACAGCTGTGACTTCAACTATTGTGATTGGTGGATCCTCTTTATCAGCTATGCATATAGGCGTTATCTAATATAAAAAGACTGACCCGCACATCCACTAGGTGTGAACAGGGGCACTCTGAAAATTAAACAAAATTACAAAAAATATGCATAGCAGCACTCAGAAAAACTAAAATAGGTAAATATGGAATATAGGAATTTTGGCACTGCATTACTGCTATTGGAAAAAATTAGATATTTAGTTTACAAATTGGCCAATTCGTGTAAGCATGACAGCCGATGACAAGGCATACCTCTTTTTTCTGGTACCCTGTCCTAATATGCCTTTATCTGGGTTAAAAATCCTACATGCAATGGGCAGGTAGGATCCAGCTAAATGTCCCGGCAAAAAGATGCACACCTTGTCATTGGCTGTTGGGCTTACACAAATTGTTTTTTCCAATAGCAGTAATGAAGTGCCACAATTCCTATATTCCACGTTTACCTATTTTAGCTTTTCTGAGTGCTGCTGTACATATTTTTTGTAACTTTGTTGAATTTTTAGTGTGCACCTGCTCACATCTAGTGGATGTGCGGGTCAGTCTTTTATATATTAGGCTACGTTCACACATCAGTGTTTTTCCATCATGCACAATCCGGAAAAAACGGATAAAACGGATCCGGCGCCGGATCCGTTTTATCCCCATTGATTTGTACTAGCGCCTGATTGTGCCTGATGGCCTTGCGTTGCATCCGGCTTTTGATGGATCCGGCTTAATTACTCAATGCGGCGACCAGATGGATTGTCTCATTGAACGTTTTTTGTCTCTGAAAAAAAACCGTATCGCGCCGGATCCGGCGCGATTTACAATGGAGGCCTATAGAAGCCGGATCCAGCGCGATGCGGCAAAAAACGGATGCAGCCGCTGGATCCGTGTTTTTAAACTGAGCATGCTCCAATTCATTGAAAAAAATGGATCCAGCAAAAAACGGACGAAATGAATGCAAAAAACGGATGCGCCGGATCCGTTTTTTGACAGATCAGGTATACCGGATGCATAAAAAAAAAGGATCAGGCGCATCTTTTTTTGCATATTCTGCGCCGGATCCGTTTCATCAGTCACACGCCGTATTGTGCCTGATGCCAAAAAACTGATGTGGGAAAGTAGCCTAAGTATTACATTTCATTCTGACTGAGCACTCCACACTCCAGCCAGAGCATGATCATTTAGCTGGATCCTACCTGCATGTAAGTTTTTTTACGCAGATAGAGGAGTATTAGGATAGGGTCCTGGCAAAAAGAGGTACGCCTTGTCGTCGGCTGTCGGGCTTATACGAATTGTTCAAATTGTAAACTAAGTATCCTGTTTTTTCCAATAGCAGTAATGCAGTGCCAAAATTTTTATATTACCTATTTTAACTTATATAGGTGTACTTGGCATTGTAATCCTGCCTCTGCTGATAAGTAGCCTGCTGAAAACTCTTTCTCAAAGGACATGAATCAGAACCATGAAAAATTCAGGCTGTGTGTGATTGCGCTTCCGCAGGAGGCCAGAATGGGGTGATCCTTTTTAAAAATTATTTATTGATGTCCACATAATCCACATACAACGAGTTTCGGCTATCAAGCCTTCTTCAGTTATAATATAAGCAATAAGCTAAAAACCAAATAATGTCAAAGGACATGAAGTATGTGCCTAAAATTTCCCCAACAACCATTGAAAATATTGCAGTTTACTAATTTTTAATAAAAATTATGATCTGCAAAAAAAAAATAAAATAAAAAAATGTAAAAATGATAATTGATGCACTACAAAAGCCTGATTTTAACAATAGAAGGTCACTTTTGGGGGTGATAAATACTGATTTTGTTAATATTCATCTAGCATTTTGCCTTGCAGAAATGAACCTAAAATCTAGTTGCCATCTTAATTTCATACCCAAGAATTGAATGCAAAATGACAATCCAGTAACTTGTCCTCAACACCTCCCATACACATTTTGTGCGCATAGTATATAATGATACTTTACAAACAATGGGAGCCAAGTTGCAAAAATTTAATTTATAGAATTTACCAGAAATTTAAATATCTGTCAAAAGAGGTTCAATATTTCTTATATGTAAGTTACAGGTTCTAAGCCTTTTCCAATACCATCAGTATATAAGATATAATTTCCCAAACTTTTTTTTTTAAATAACCCCTTTACTTCTGGTAAGTAGATCCACATGTTTCCAGAGGTCAACGTAATAAAATATTGAAAATCACTTAGCATATTTCCATAATAGAAGACTTATGCTTGCAGTAAAAGTATATTAATATGAACACAACGTGCCTGGTTTGTAAATGCGTCCGGAAAACATCACATTGCAGAAGGTGGAGGTATGACGGAGCTGAATAGAAAGGATTACCGGCAGTGTATTCTTTACTGTACGAGAAGTCATAAATGGTTTGACTTGAGCCATTGGGTCAACAAAGGCAACAAAAACTTTACAAACATCCCATTAGCTTATACATAGGTGATCCGAGGTGAAATATGAAATACGGTAGATCGGAATCTTACACATATGTATTGGTTTCCAGTTCTTAATAGTCAAAGTCAATGTCAAAATGATTAAATACTGGATTACAAGAAATACATTTAAGAAACTAAATCTGCTATTAAAGTGAGACATGTGTAGTTCCAAATGAACTACACGGCCATAGAGTTAAAAGGGTTTTCCAGGACTTGGTAGAGAGATTGAAGCACCATTCATGGTCCTCACAAGTAGAGATGAGCGAACCGGTCGCGGTTCGGCTCGAGCTTGGTTCGCCAAACGGAGGTCTGGTTCGAGTTTGGTTCGGCGAACCGGTTTGGCGAACTACTTGAACCCATAGGAAACAATGGAAAGCAATCACAAACACATAAAACACATTATAAATGTACACATACAGTTAATAAACATTGCCATAACACTTACCTGTCCCCGGGATGCGTCCTGCACTCTGTCTCCCGCCACTTTTCCATCGGTAATCGCTGCGTCTTCCCGGTAACCAGCAGTGATGCAGGAATAAGCGTGACGTCAAAATAGCCATGTGACCAGTCACATGTCTATTATCTCATTGGCTACAGACTGGTCACATGACTATGACGCGTCATGCTAGGACCTGTCATTGCATCTCTCAGGTACACGGTGCACGTTTGTGTATCGCCGTGTACCGGCGACATGCTCTAGCACACAGTCGACTCCCCGTTCTGCTTCCCCGTTCCCACAGCCAGTCAATAACGGAGATCACCATTGCCATAGCAACGCGCTTGGTAGCGGTGACCGTGACATCACCGCTACTACACGCAGCGGCACCAGAATCACGTGATCGGAGCAGCATTGCTATGGCAACCCGTCGCTTACAGCCGGAAGCCTGTGGTCACTCTCACAGAGTGATATCTGCACGGAGCACAACGTCCTTTCTCTCATGCTGTCTAATGTAGCAGAGCTGCATGTGTTGAGAAAGAAGGCAGAAGAGCAGGATCATGGAGGGCTGAGAGGGGGTAATAAACATGGAGTCCCTAAATATGTCTGTATATTTATTTCTAGAGTTGAGCGCGGTTCGTGGTTCGTGGTTCTCCAGTTCGCGGCTCGAGTGATTTTTGGGCTGTTCGAGATCGAACTAGAACTCGAGCTTTTTGCTAAAAGCTCGATAGTTCTAGATACGTTCGAGAACGGTTCTAGCAGCAAAAAGCAGGGCTTTTTACAGCTACAGTGAGCAGGAGCCATCGCTGGCAGCCTGCCACAAGCTGGTAACCAAGATAAACATCGGGTATCCAAGCAAAGCGCTTTGGTTAGTAACCCGATGTTTATCTTAGTTACGTGCAGGAAGCCCACACTTTCCCGCTCAGCTCGCTCCACCCCCTCCTGCCCGCGGCATGTACACATACATACACATACACAAACACACACACACACATCCACATCCCCCCCCCCCCCCCGCCCGCCCGCCCGCCCGCTCGCTCGCTCGCTCGCTCGCTCGCTCGGCTTACCTGCGGTGATGAAGTCCCGCCATCCCGACCTCAGCGCTGTCACTGTCCTCCATGGCCGCCGCTTGTCACATCACCTATCGCTTCCGACCCGAGACTGACTAGCGGTGACGTCACGGACCTCTCGCGATACTTGGTGTGAAGGCGCCGGGCGGTCATTGAGCTCAGTGACAGGGGCTGTCAGTGTGCTGGAGATCAGCGCAGGTAATGTACCTCACTGACAGCAGCACTTGTCACCCCCCTGCAGTGACCTGGGCTGACCCATTGATGTTAGCTCAGGTCACTGCACTGCTCTCCCAGCCAATGGGGAACATCCTGCTCTTCATTGACTGGGACAGTGTGCATCGTCATGGCAACCCCTTGGATTACACCAGACCTGGATTTGTTTTTCAATCTAATAAATTGGTTAAAGAGGGAATGTTTTGGGGAGTGTTTTTTCAAATAAAAATGTGTTTGTCGTGTATTTTTTTTTTATTACTGACTGGGTTGGTGATGTCGGGTATCTGATAGACGCCTGACCTCACCAACCCCAGGGCTTGATGCCAGGTGACATTACACATCTGGTATTAACCCCAAATATTACCCCGTTTGCCACCGCACCAGGGCGCGGGATGAGCTGGGGCGAAGCACCAGGATTGACGCATCTAATGGATGCGCCACTTCTGGGGCGGCTGCGGCCTGCTATTTTTAGGCTGGGGAGATTCCAATAACCATGGACCTCCCGAGTCTGAGAATATCAGGCCCCAGCTGTCTGCTTTACCTTGGCTGGTGATCCAATTTTGGGGGACCCCTACGTGTTTTTTTTTTCAATTATTTATTTAATTTAAAATAACAGCGTGGGGTGCCCTCAGTTTTGGATTACCAGCCAAGGTGAGGTTGCCAGCTGTGGTCTGCAGGCTGCAGCCGTCTGCTTTACCCTAGCTGGCTACAAAACTAGGGGGAACCCTATGTCATTTTTTTTTCATTTTTTTGGCTAAATACAAAGCTAAGCACCCCTTAGTGCCACATGAAAGGTACCAAAGGGTGTTCCACTTTTTCTCCATTTTTTTCTCCACTTTCTCTCCACTTTTTCTCCACTTTTTCTCCATTTTTTTCTCCACTTATTCTCCACTTTTTCTCCTCTTATTCTCCACTTTTTCTCCACTTTTTCTCCACTTTTTCTCCTCTTATTCTCCACTTTTTCTCCACTTTTTCTCCACTTTTTCTCCATTTTTTTCTCCACTTTCTCCACTTTTTCTCCACTTTTTTCTCCACTTTTTCTCCTCTTATGCTCCACTTTTTCTCCTCTTAATCTCCACTTTTTCTCCACTTTTTCTCCACTTTTTCTCCACTTTTTCTCCACTTTTTTCTCCACTTTTTCTCCTCTTATGCTCCACTTTTTCTCCACTTTTTCTCCACTTTTTCTCCACTTTTTCTCCACTTTTTCTCCTCTTAATCTCCACTTTTTCTCCTCTTATGCTCCACTTTTTCTCCACTTTTTCTCCACGTTTTCTCCACTTTTTTCTCCACTTTTTCTCCTCCTATGCTCCACTTTTTCTCCACTTTTTCTCCACTTTTTCTCCACGTTTTCTCCACGTTTTCTCCACGTTTTCTCCACTTTTTTCTCCACTTTTTCTCCTCTTATGCTCCACTTTTTCTCCACTTTTTCTCCACTTTTTCTCCACTTTTTCTCCTCTTATGCTCCACTTTTTCTCCACTTTTTCTCCACTTTTTCTCCACTTTTTCTCCACTTTTTCTCCACTTTTTCTCCACTTTTTTCTCCACTTTTTCTCCACTTTTTCTCCTCTTATGCTGCACTTTTTCTCCACTTTTTCTCCACTTTTTCTCCACGTTTTCTCCACGTTTTCTCCACTTTTTTCTCCACTTTTTCTCCTCTTATGCTCCACTTTTTCTCCACTTTTTCTCCACTTTTTCTCCTCTTAATCTCCACTTTTTCTCCACTTTTTCTCCACTTTTTCTCCACTTTTTCTCCACTTTTTTCTCCACTTTTTCTCCACTTTTTCTCCTCTTATGCTCCACTTTTTCTCCACTTTTTCTCCACTTTTTCTCCTCTTATGCTCCACTTTTTCTCCACTTTTTCTCCACTTTTTCTCCTCTTATGCTCCACTTTTTCTCCACTTTTTCTCCACTTTTTTCTCCACTTTTTCTCCTCTTATGCTCCACTTTTTCTCCACTTTTTCTCCACTTTTTCTCCACTTTTTCTCCTCTTATGCTCCACTTTTTCTCCACTTTTTCTCCACTTTTTCTCCATTTTTTTCTCCACTTATTCTCCACTTTTTCTCCTCTTATTCTCCACTTTTTCTCCACTTTTTCTCCACTTTTTCTCCTCTTATTCTCCACTTTTTCTCCACTTTTTCTCCACTTTTTCTCCACTTTTTCTCCACTTTTTTCTCCACTTTTTCTCCACTTTTTCTCCTCTTATGTTCCACTTATTCTCCACTTTTTCTCCACTTTTTCTCTACTTTTTCTATGGTCGGTCTACCCATTAGCTCTGCCATGCATAGTGTAGCTCTACACCTACTGCACATGTTACTTTATGATTGACATCTCTTTCGTACCAGAGCTGTCTAAGTCTACTCTGACCCCATATTTGTCATTACTATATTGTCCTTGTACTGTATTATGACATTTGTATCATGTGTTTCATTTCTTGCTGTGTTGCAATTTTTTTGCTGCATCCCAATTGTACCTCTACATTGTTCGAGTTTATGTTATTGTTCTCTCACTCTTATGTGATACTGATTATTGTCATTTTTCATGATTACATGCAGATAAGTCCAATCTGACGAAGGCTCAGGCCGAAACGTCATTTGTAACTTGTTTTGGACAAAAACATATATGCTTATGAAAAAAAAATTTTCTTAATACGGACCAATAAAGAGTGATTTTGCATTACTATCCGTTGTGACTTACTGACTTAGTCTGGGAGATATAGAGTGCCGAGGTTACTCACTAATTTTATCTATTATTACCTCTGAGCACCTATATACCAGTGAGCAGAGCTTCCTCTACAGTAGTTCTCCTGATTAGGCATGCCCTTACCTCATGAGCAGGGCATTGCAGCTTTGGTAGCAACCATTACGACATGGACTCTGCTGCTGTGGACCCGGGGAGAGTGAGTGCAGATTCATTGCACCCACACTCCTCACATGAAGGGTCCGCACTCCTAGAAAATGGGGGATACGTTCCCTGAGTGTCTCCCCCCCATATTCTAGACGGTCCAGAGTCGTCGTGGGACCCCTTTATTTTTTTTCTTACAATAAATTGGTGAAAGAGGAAATGTTTTGGGGACTGTTTTTTCAAATAAATTTCTTTTGTCGATTTTTTGTTTTTGTTAGTACTGACAGTTTATGATGTTGGGTATCTAATAGACGCCATGACATCACAAACTGCTGGGCTTGATCTCAGGTGACTTTACAGCTAGTATCAACCCGATTTATTACCCCGTTTGCCACTGCACCAGGGCACGGGATGAGCTGGGGTGAAGCGCCAGGATTGGCGCATCTAGTGGATGCGCCACGTCTGGGGTGCCTGCGGCCTGCTATTTTTAGGCTGTGAAGGCCCAATAACTATGGACCTTCCCACCCTGAGAATACCAGACCACAGCTGTCCGCTTTACCTTGGCTGGTGATCCAATTTGGGGGGTCCCCTACTTTTATTGTGTAATTATTAATATTTATAAAATAATTATAAAAAAGAGCCTGAGGGGACCTCCACATTGGATCCCCAACCACGGTAAAGCTGCCAGCTGTGGTTTTCAGGCTACAGCCGTCTGCTTTACCCTAGCTGGCTATCAAAAATGGGGGGACCCAACGTAATTTTTTTTTTTTAACTATTTTTTAAATAGAAAAAATTAATGGGCTTCCCTGTATTTTGATTGCCAACCAAGGTAACGGCAGGCAGATGGGGGTGGCAACCCATAGCTGTCTGCTTTATCTGCGCTGAGAATCAAAAATACCGCGGAGCGCTACGTCATTTTTTTAAAGATTTATTTTTACAGCACTGTGATGTCCAGCAATCAAAATACAGGGAAGCCCATTTTATTTTTAGTTATTTAAATAAATAATTAAAAAAAATATATGTTAGCTCCCACTGCATTTTTTGTATTGCTAGCTAAGGGTAATCCAAGCAGCTACTGGCTGCTAACCCCCACTGCTTGGTGTTACCTTCACTGGCAATGGAAAATCCAGGGAAGCATTTTTTTTTTTTTTGCCAAAAAGCTACAAAAAAAGGACGTGAGCTTCGCCATATTTTTGTATGCTAGCCAGGTATAGCAGGCAGGTGCTGGAAGAGTTGGATACAGCGCCAGAAGATGGCGCTTCTATGAAAATGCCATTTTCTGAGGTGGCTGCAGACTGCAATTCGCAGCAGTGGGGCCCAGAAAGCTCAGGCCAACCGGTGGTGCGGATTCCAATCCCAGCTGCCTAGTTGTACCTGGCTGGACACAAAAATGGGGCAAAGCCTACGTCATTTGTTTTCTAATTATTTCATGAAATTCATGAAATAATAAAAAAAGGGCTTCCCTTTATTTTTGGTTCCCAGCCGGGTACAAATAGGCAACTGGGGGTTGGGGGCAGCCGTACCTGCCTGCTGTACCTGGCTAGCATACAAAAATATGGCGAAGCCACATAATTTTTTCAGGGGGCAAAAAACTTCTGCATACAGTCCTGGATGGAGTATGCTGAGCCTTGTAGTTCTGCAGCTGCTGTCTGTCTGTATGGAGAAGAGCAGACAGCAGCTGCAGAACTACAAGGCTCAGCATACTCCATCCAGGACTGCATGCAGAAGTTTTTTGCCCACCAAAAAAATGACGTGGGCTTCGCCATATTTTTGTATGCTAGCCAGGTACAGCTGGCAGCCACGGGCTGCCTCCAACCCCCAGTTGCCTATTTGTACCCGGCTGGGAACCAAAAATATAGGGAAGCCCGTTTTTTTTAATTATTTCACTTATTTCATGAAATAATTAAAAAACAAATGACGTGGGCTTCGCCCTATTTTTGTGTCCAGCCGGGTACAACTAGGCAGCTGGGGATTGGAATCCGCAGCACAGGTTAGCCCGAGGTTTGTGGGCGCCTCTGCTGCGGATTTCAGTCCGCAGCCGTCCCAGAAAATGGCGCTCTCATAGAAGCGCCATCATCTGGCGCTGTATCCAACTCTTCCAACAGCCCTGGAGCCGGGTGGCTTGTTGGGTAATCATGAGTTAATACTGGCTTTGTTTTACCAGCCAGTATTAAGCCAGAGATTCTTAATGTCAGGCACGTTTGACCCGGCCATTAAGAATCTCCAATAAAGGGTTAAAAAAAGACACCACACAGAGAAAAAATACTTTAATAGAAATAAATACACAGACACATTAGAGCAGGGGTGGGGAACCTTTTTACTGCCGGGGGCCATTTGGAATTTCCTAATAACCTTTGGGGGCCGCACAACATTATCAACCTGAAAAATAACCCTGCTATATTTGATCAAACGATTAATTAACTCACCCCTATTGTGGTGGCCGGAGCTGCTTCTCTTTGGTGCGATTGTGATGTTCGGTGATATTGATCATCTTGTTTCTCACAGCTGCTTTTCCAGGTTTGTCTCTGTCTGGAGATGCTGGGGGCATACACATCACAGGAGGGGCCGGGGCGCATAAATTACAGGAGACACTGGGAGTACACATCACAGGAGGGGCTGGGGCATATACATCACAGGAGGGGCTGGGGCATATACATCACAGGAGGGGCTGGGGCATATACATCAGTAGGGGGCATGGACAGCCCTGGCGGTGGCACAGACATGACTGGGGACACGCACAGCACTGGGTGGCAGCACGCACTGCACTGGGTGGCAGCACGCACTGCACTGGGTGGCAGCACGGACTGCACTGGGTGGCAGCACGGACTGCACTGGGTGGCAGCACTAGGGAGACAGACAGGTCTGGGGGAACATAGACATCAACAGGAGAGCACGGACTGGGGAGCATAGAAAGCAGTGGGAGGGTACAGACAGCAGTAGCGAGTTAAGAGCACTGAGGGGTGGCACACAGCACTGGGGAGCATGGACAGCATAAGGGGGGCACAGACAGCACTCACCGTGGCATGGACAGCACTGGTGGCAGCATGGACAGCATTAGGTGGTGCGGACAGCACTGGTGGGGGGGCATAGACATCACCCAGGGGGTACAGACAGCACTAGGGGGGGCACGGACAGCAGTGAGGGGTTACACCGCGCTGAGGGGGTACACAGCACTGTGGTGTACACAGCATTAGGGGGTACACACAGCACTAGGGGGTACACACAGCACCTGGGGGTACACACTGTACTAGGAGGTACACAGCATGAGGGGGTACACACAGCACGAGGGGGTACACACAGCACTAGGGGGTACACAGCACGAGGGGGTACACAGCACGAGGGGGTACACACAGCATTAAGGGTTACACAGCACGAGGGAGTACACACAGCATTAGGGGGTACACAGCATTAGAGGGTACACACAGCATTAGGGGGTACACACAGCATTAGGGGGTACTCACTGTACTAGGGGGTACACACTGCACTAGGGGGTACACACTGCACTAGGGGGTACACACAGCATTGGGGGGTACACACAGCACGAGGGGGTACACACAGCACTAGGGGTACACAGCATGAGGGGGTACACACAGCATGAGGGGGTACACACAGCACGAGGGGGTACACACAGCACGAGGGGGTACACACAGCACGAGGGGGTACACACAGCACGAGGGGGTACACACAGCATTAAGGGGTACACACAGCATTAAGGGGTACACACAGCATTAGGGGGTACACACAGCATTAGGGGGTACACACAGCATTAGGGGGTACACACAGCATTAGGGGGTACACAGCATTAGGGGGTACTCACTGTACTAGGGGGTACACACTGCACTAGGGGGTACACACTGCACTAGGGGGGTACATACAGCATGAGGGGGTACACACAGCACTAGGGGTACATACAGCACTGGGGGGTACACACTGTACTAGGAGGTACACAGCATGAGGGGGTACACACAGCATGAGGGGGTACACACAGCACGAGGGGGTATACACAGCACGAGGGGGTACACACAGCACGAGGGGGTACACACAGCATTAAGGGGTACACACAGCACGAGGGGGTACACACAGCACGAGGGGGTACACACAGCACGAGGGGGTACACACAGCACGAGGGGGTACACACAGCATTAAGGGGTACACACAGCATTAAGGGGTACACACAGCATGAGGGGGTACACACAGCATGAGGGGGTACACACAGCATTAGGGGGTACACACAGCATTAGGGGGTACACACAGCACGAGGGGGTATACACAGCACGAGGGGGTACACACAGCACGAGGGGGTACACAGCACGAGGGGGTACACACAGCATTAAGGGGTACACACAGCACGAGGGAGTACACACAGCATTAGGGGTACACACAGCATTAGGGGGTACACACAGCATTAGGGGGTACACAGCATTAGGGGGTACTCACTGTACTAGGGGGTACACACTGCACTAGGGGGTACACACTGCACTAGGGGGTACACACAGCATTGGGGGGTACATACAGCATGAGGGGGTACACACAGCACTAGGGGTACATACAGCACTGGGGGGTACACACTGTACTAGGAGGTACACAGCATGAGGGGGTACACACAGCACGAGGGGGTACACACAGCACGAGGGGGTATACACAGCACGAGGGGGTACACACAGCATTAAGGGGTACACACAGCATTAAGGGGTACTCACTGTACTAGGGGGTACACACTGCACTAGGGGGTACACACTGCACTAGGGGGTACACACTGCACTAGGGGGTACATACAGCACGAGGGGGTACATACAACATTGGGGGGTACATACAGCACGAGGGGGTACACACAGCATTGGGGGGTACACACAGTACGAGGGGGTACACAGCACTGAGAGGGGGGGCAGCGATGGGTTGAGTACTCGCAGTGAGGGGGAGGGAGAGTCACACACACACACAGCAGGTCCAGGAGGCTGGTAAACCTGCTGCAGCTCTTCTGTGTGACTTTATCGCAGCGTGCTGCTTACACGCCCACCAGAGCACACAGGCCGGGGATAAGCCTAGAATGTATGGGCTGCAGTCAGGTCCTGGAAGTCAGGATCTGGAGAGAGCCCGTACATTCTAGCATCTACCCACAGGGCATCAGGCAGTGGGATTTAAAGGGCCGGCAGCCGGGAAAAGCGCGGCTGCCACCAAAGCACAATGGTCCCCGGGAATGTGCCCGGGGGCCGCATAAAATGTCGTCACGGGCCGTATACGGCCCGCGGGCCGGAGGTTCCCCACCCCTGCATTAGAGACTCCATCTTTATTACCCCTGTCAGCCCTCCACGATCCTGCTCTTCTGTCTTCTTTCTTTCTAGTGTAGTAGTAGTGACGATTGTAGTGAGGGGCATCACTTGGGGCTGGGGAACCTCCATCCTAACTACAATGCTCACTACAATCGGGAAGCAGCGTGCAGCCTTCACTCCGTGAGTGATCACTGCTGGCTGCTAGCGGTAACAGCGGTAACGCTGACAGACGCGTTACCATAGCAACGGTGCTCCCGGAGCCGCGGTTAGCGGTGACGTCACCGCTAACTGCGTTGCTATGGCAACGGTGATCTCCGTTAATGACCGGCTGTGTCAGCCGGTCCCTAACGGAACGGGGAGTCGACCGTGTGCTAGAGCATGTCGCCGGTACACGGCGATACACATATGTGCACCGTGTACCGGAGAGATGCACTCGCAGGTCCTACATGACGTGTCATAGTCATGTGACCAGTCTGTAGCCAATGAGATAATAGCCACGTGACTGGTCACATGGCTATTTTGACGTCACGATAGGTCCTGCTTCTCTGCTGGCAGTGCAGGTCACCGGGAGGATTCAGCGATCATCGGATGGAATAGCGGCAGGAGACAGAGTGCAGAAGGGATCGCGAGGACCGGTAAGTGTTATGGCAATGTTTATTAACTGTTTGTGTACATTTATAATGCATTTTTATGTGTTTGTGATTGCCTCCCATTATAGCCTATACGTTCGAGTTCGGTTCGTCGAACGTTCGACGAACCGAACTCGAACGGGACCCCCGTTCGGCGAACCGGCCTCGAGCCGAACCGGGACCGGTTCGCTCATCTCTATTTATTTCTATTAAAGTATTTTTTTTCTGTGTGGTGTTTTTTTTTAACCCTTTATTGGAGATTCTTAATGGCTGGGTCAAACTTGCCTGACATTAAGAATCTCTGGCTTAATACTAGCTAGTAAAACAAAGCTAGTATTAACTCTTACCCAGCAAGCCACCCGGCTTCAGGGCTGCTGGAAGAGTTGGATACAGCGCCAGATGATGGCGCTTCTATGAGAGCGCCATTTTCTGGGGCGGCTGCGGACTGCAATTCGCAGCAGAGGTGCCTAGAAACCTCGGGCTAACCTGTGCTGCGGATTCCAATCCCCAGCTGCCTAGTTATACCCGGCTGGACACAAAAATGGGGCGAAGCCCATGTCGTTTTTTTTTTTTTAATTTCATAAAATTCATGAATTAATTAAAAAAAAGGCTTCCCTATATTTGTAGTTCCCAGCCGGGTACAAATAGGCAGCCGGGGGTTGGGGGCAGCCCGTAGCTGCCTGCTGTACCTGGCTAGCATACAAAAAAATGGCGAAGCCCACATCATTTTTTTTGTAGTTTTTTGGCTAAAAAATGCTTCCCTGGATATTCCATTGCCAGTGAAGGTAACACCAAGCAGTGGGGGTTAGCAGCCAGTAGCTGCTTGGATTACTCCTAGCTAGCAATACAAAAAATGCAGCGGGAGCCCATATATATATTTTTTTTAATTATTTATTTAAATAACTAAAAACAAAAAGGGCTTCCCTGTATTTTGATTGCCTGACATCACAGTGCTGTAAAAATAAATCATTAAAAAAATGACAGCGCTCCGAGGTATTTTTGATTCTCAGCGCAGTTAAAGCAGACAGCTACGGGTTGCCACCCCATCTGCCTGGCGTTACCTTGACTGGCAATCAAAATACAGGGAAGCCCATTAATTTTTTTTATTTAAAAAAAGTAAAAAAAAAAATGTTGTTGGGTCCCCCCATTTTTGATAGCCAGCTAGGGTAAAGCAGATGGCTGCAGCCTGCAGACCACAGCTGGCAGCTTCACCTTGGCTGGTAATCCAAACTGAGGGCACCCCACGCTGTTATTTTAAATTAAATAAATAATTTAAAAAAAAAACACGTGGGGGTCCCCCAAAATTGGATCACCAGCCAAGATAAAGCAAACAGCTGGGGTCTGATATTCTCAGACTAGGGAGGTCCATGGTTATTAAACTCTCCCCAGCCTAAAAATAGCAGGCCGCAGCCGCCCCAAAAGTGGAGATGCGCCAATCCTGGTGCTTCACCCCAGCTCATCCCGTGCCCTGGTGCGGTGGCAAACGGGGGTTAATATCAGATGTGTAATGTCACCTGGCATCAAGCCCTGGGGTTCGTGAGGTCAGGCGTCTATCAGATACCCGACATCACCAACCCAGTCAGTAATAAAAAAAAATAGACGACAAGCACATTTTTATTTGAAAAAACACTGCCCAAAACATTCCCTCTTTCACCAATTTATTAGAAAGAAAAACAAATCCAGGTCTGCTGTAATCCAAGCGGTTCCCATGACGATCCATACCATAGTCCCTGTCCCAGTCAATGAAGAACAGAATGTTCCCCATTGGCTGGGAGAGCAATCCAGTGACCTGAGCTAACATCAATAGGTCAGCCCAGGTCACTGCAGGGCATGACAAGTGCTGCTGTCAGGAGCATAGCGAGGTACATTACCTGCGCTGATCTCCGGCACTGCTGATAGCAGACCTGTCACTGACTTCAATGACTTTTACAGCCAAGCATCGCGGGAGCCTGTGACTCTGGTCGGCAGCGAGAGGAGGAGATGTGACAAGCGGCGGCCATGGAGGACAGTGACAGCTGAGGTCGGGAGGGCGGGACTTCATCACCGCAGGTAAGCCGAGCGGGGCCATGTGTGCGGAGTGCAAGGTGGGCGGAAGCAAGCGAGGTAATGTGTGCAGAGACCCAGGTGGGTGGAGCCAAGTGGCGTAATGTGTGCCGAGTGCCAGGTGGGCGGAGCCAAGTGGGGTAATGTGTGCAGAGTGCCAGGTGGGCGGAGCCAAGCGGGGTAATGTGTGCAAAGTCCTAGGTGGGTGGAGTCAAGTAAGGTAATGTGTGCAGAGTGCCAGGTGGGCAAAGCCAAGCGGGGCCATGTGTGCAGAGTGCCAGGTGGGTGGAGCCAAGTGGGGTAATGTGTGCAGAGTGCCAGGTGGGCGGAGCCAAGCGGGGTAATGTGTGCGGAGTGCAAGTGGGTGGAGCCTAGCGGGGTCATGTGTGCGGGCGGCGGAGTGTGAAGTGGGTGGAGCCTAGCGGGGCCATGTGCGCTGAGGACCCAAGTGCTGGAGACTGCATGGCTGGGGACAGGTGAGTGTGAGTGTGTGTGTGTGTGTGTGTGTACATGCCGAGTGCAGGAGGGGGCGGAGCCCAGCGGGGAAGTGTCGGCTCCCTGCACACGTAAATAGGATAAATATCGGGTTACTAAACAAAGCGCTTTGTTTGGATACCCGATGTTTATCTTGGTTACCAGCTTACCGCAGGCTGCCAGCGATGGCTCCCTGCACACTGTAGCTGTAAAAAGCCCTGCTTTTGCTGATAGAACCGTTCTCGAACGTAACTCGAACTGCCAAACTTTTACCAAAAAGCTCGAGTTCGAGTTCTAACTAGAACACCCCCCAAAATCACTCGAACCGCGAACTGGAGAACCACGGACCAAGAACCGCGCTCAACTCTACTCACAAGGTAGGGTGCTGTGCCATTCATGGTTCCTCATAAGGTAGGGTGCCATGCCATTTATGGTCCTTCATAAAGTAAGGTGCTGTGTCATTCATCATCTTTCATGAAATAAGGTGCTGGGCCATTCATGGTTCTCCACAAAGTAACGTTCTCTGCCATTCATGGTCCTTCACAAGGTAGAGTGCTGTGCCATTCATGGGCTTTCATAAAGTAAGGTGCTGTGCCATTCATGGGCCTTCATAAAGTAAGGTGCTGTGCCATTCATGGTCCTTCACAAGGTAGGGTGCTGTATCATTCATGGTCCTTCACAAAATAGGTTGCTGTGTCATTCATGTCCCTTCATAAATTAGGGTACTAGGCCATTCATGGTCCTTCACAAAATAAGATGCTGTGTCATTCATGGTGCTTCACAAAGTAGGGTGCTGTGCCATTCATGGTCCTTCAAAATGTTGGGTGGTGTTCCATTCATGATCCTTTACAAGGTAAGGTGCGGTACCATTCATGGTCCTTCAGAAAGTAGGGTGCTGCGCCTTTCATCGTTAACAAATTGCCCCCTATAATCAGTAAGGGTACAGGAAGCCTGACTCCATCCTATCTAATATTAATGACCAATCCTAAGCATAAGTCATCATCAATATTAATCTTCTGTAAAACTTTTTTTACAGGAGATTTCAAACTTTGTCACAAAATAGAGCTCAAAAGGCTATAAAAATAAGGCATAATTTAATGTCAGACATTATATTTAAACAGATAATAAAGACGTAGTCAGAAATCCAGCATTGCTTCTAAATACTCTATGAAACGGAAGAAAAATAAAAAATAAATCCATTGATTTTGGACTATAATTTTAAAAAATGTAAGAGGGCGACAAAAAAAAATCCTGCATCTTCTATTATAATTTTTATTTGTGAGCTTAAAATTCCGTAATATCCTCGTTCTTAATTCTCATTACTCTGATTCTGCCTAAAGGCCGCATTACACGCTATGATATATCACACGATAGTCGTCAGGGTCACATCGTTAGTGATGCACATCCGGCATTGTTTGACATATCGTAGCGTGTGAAAGCTACGAAAGACTGTGAATGAGCAAAAATACTCACCTTATCGTTGCTCGCTGACACGTTGCTCATTTTCAAAAAATCGAACGTCCTTCTGCGCGCCGGTTGTTCATTGTTCCCGAGGCAGCACACATCGCTCCGTGTGACACCCCGGGAATGATGAACTGCAGCTTACATGCGTCCCGCCAGCAATGTGGAAGAAAGGAGGTGGGCGGGATGTTTACATCCCGCTCATCTCCGCCCCTCCGCTTCTATTGGCCGGCCGCAGTGTGACGTCGCTGTGACGCCGAACGTCCCTCCCCCTTCAGGAAGTGGATGTTCGCCGCCCACAGTAAGGTCGTTTGAAGGTAAGTACATGTGACGGGGGTTTACGACTTCGTGCGACACGGGCAACAAATTGCCCGTAACGCACAAACGATGGGGGCGGGTGCGATCGCTCATGAGAACGCATGATAACTCGAAGCGTGTAAAGTAGCCTTAAGTCTATAGGTCTGTGGCATTATTCTCCCTTCATTCCTCATTTTCCTATTTTATGTTTTTGGCTGAGGCTATACAAATTCTCAGAAAATTTGCAAAACCAAAAACATTTGTGCAACTATTTTGAAGCTACAATTTTGTAAAAAAGAACATCCAAATCACAGTAAGTTCTGCTGCAAGTTGCAGTCGCATGCAACATGCAATTAAGTCTACACTCCCTGACAGAAGTTCTGTCGCTTATCCATGTTATGTAAATAAAATCTTATAACCTGACTTTAAATTCATCCATTGGTTTTATAAATTACTCTTTTGAAGGCTGAAACCCTCCCAAATTTGGTTTAAGTTATGACAATACAGTTGCTGAAATATTGATCATTTAATGAACATAGAAAGGTCAGATTTTGGCAAGACAAAAGTTTTGTCGCCCACAGAAAGTAATGTGAAATTCAAATAAATAATTAACTTCTAATACAAAGATATGTTGCATAACAATGGTGAATAAGGTTGTGGTGCTATTAGAGCCATATTTAATATTTTGTGTGACTTCCATGAGCTTGAAGGACTGCATCCATGCAATTCAACAATGATTCATACAATTTATTGATGAAGTCATCAGGAATAGCAAAGAATGCAGTCTTACATGCCTCTCAGAGTTCATCTAGATGCTTTGGTTTTGTCTTCCAAGCTTCCTCTTTCATCCTACCCCAAACATGCTCAATGATGTTCATGTCTGGTGACTGAGCTGGCCAGTCCTTGAGCACCTTGATCTTCTTTGCCAGGAGGAACTTTGTTGTAGAGATGGATGTATGAGATGGAGCACCATCCTGCTGCAGAATTTGACCCCTTTTATGATTGGGAATGTAAGAGGTAGCTAATACTTATTTTAGGCTATTGATATTGCCTTCCACCTTGCAAATATTTCGCACACCCCCATACTGAATGTAACCCCAGACCATGATCTTTCCACCAACAAACTTAACTGTTTTCTGGGTCCATACGGGCTTCAGTAGGTCTCCTGCAGTATTTGCGGTGGCTGTGGTGTAATTCAACTGAAGATTTATCAGAGAAAACCGCCTTCTGCCACTTTTCCAGCATCCATCTGTTTAGCAGGCTGTGGGACTTGGCAAATGCCACACGTTTTTTTAATTGCCTTTTGTTTGGTGCTGGCTTCTGGGCACTAATTCAACCATAGAGGCCATTTTGAGACAGAATCCTACAAACTCTAGTTCTAGTTGACACAGGGACTTGAGGTCACCAGGCCTTTTGGAGCTCTGCTGCAGTAGAAGAGGGGCCGGCTTTCGATATTCTAACCAACAAACGTTCCTCCTGAGCAGTTGTCTTGCGGGGTCTGCCAGACCTGGGCTTGTCAAAAACATCTCCAGTCTCTTCAAATCTTTTTTTAATTCTTTGTACTTGACGCTGAGACACATTAAAGGTGCCAGCCACCTCTGCAGTGTATCTGGTCTTCAGCCTTTTGATAATCAAGGCTTTGATCACAGGGTGGATTTTTGGCATGTTATCAGAGGTCAAGTTGAAGTTCAAGTGAAGCTTTGGGGTGCTGGGTTTCTTTTTATACACACCCACTAATTAACCGATCATTTAGTAAGCATAGGTGAGGATGTAAACTAGGATTAGGTGCATTATATGGCAAGACAACAAAACCTTTGTCTTGCCAAAATCTGACCTTTCTGTGTTCATTAAATGATCAATATTTCAGTTTAGCAGCACCTTTATTTTCATAACCTAAACCAAATTTTGGAGAATTTCAGCTTTCAAAAGAGTAATTTATGAAACCAATGGATGATTGTAAAGTCAGGTTATCAGCTTTTATTTACATAACATGGATAAGCGACAGAACATCTGTCAGAGACTGTATGGCAAGTGGGTCGTGTGACCAGCAACAAAAAATCCAACAAATTTGGAAACATTTGTGAATCTTTGTTGAAACCAGGGTAGTTTGAATAATATAAAATCAAAAAAATATTATCAGATTCAATGTTGCAATGCAGCACAGTGATCTCAATAGCACGCTGCACATGACATCTTATCCTATTGTTAGAAGCTTGGTATTCTTTCTTTTCACCTTTATGACCAAGGATGTATTGGTATGTCCTCGGTCACCTCCCCCTGGTTACCATGAGCTCTCGCATCAAGCCAGCAGTAATCCTTGCACAGCTCTGCTGATTTGACCATCAGAGATGTGTGGCTAACAGGTACAGGTGGATCGGAGATCCACCCACGCCTGTTAACCCTTGAGACCACGCTATGAAATAATGACAGCACAATTTAAATGGCTGCGGCAGGGATCGCACCATTCCCCACTATTATCAGCGTCTCCTGACATGATCACAGGGTACCTTGGTGTTGCCATGGTAGTGCGGGGTCAGCTGATGAGCCCTGACACTACCGTGACTCACTTTCTGTTATAGCCGACAGAGCGCCGACACTGACAGGAATGTTGCATTTTTTGTTGATCAGAGCTGTGCAGCTCTTAGCAGCAAAAATGAACAAGCCATCGAAATGTGCAGTGATAAAGTCCCATAGCGTAACTATTAAAATAAATAAAAAATGTAAAAAAAAAAGTGGTCCAAGGAATAAAATTGGAGCATGCATGATTTGCCTCCAAGAATGAAATCACACTCGGTCAAAAAGTTCTATGGATCCATGAAAATAATCAAACCGCACTCAGATGACATCCAAGTGCCATCCAATATTCATGGAGTGACAGAAAGGAGAAGGTGGAGAAACTTCTTTTTTTTTTATTCTCCACCTCTGAGAAAATATGGATTCCCACTGATGTCACAGGTGTGTCATGGTTGACAGACAGTCCTGTGGTGTCCAGCTGTAGAAGGTCAAGGCGTTTGGCTACACAAACTGCTCCCTGACATTCTTTTCTTCCTGCTGTATTGTAAATGGCATCCTATGTATTTTCTCTGCTTGGGGTTAATCCATTTCCTTTTAGTACCCTACGGATATCCTCACCATTCAGCTATTTATCATCATCGCTTCCCCTTGTGCCCTTAAATACCCACATTTTCCCTTGGTGTTTGCTCGTGATAGAGTTATATTCCTATACAGGCCTTTGTCTATGTGCCCACGGGACTATGTATCCGAGGATTTTGCCGGCAAAAACCTGCGGATTTTTCTGGATTTTTCTCGGCTCGGCGCATAGGTGCGGAACCTATCTAGGGTAGTCAGGAGGTTTACCTATCCTGTCGCCATATGTGTGGTACTTCCACATACCTAGCATGACATCTGATCAGACTTTGATTAGCATAAACGGAGCGTTTCTCTAAAATAGAGAAAATACTGTTGTGTAAATGCAGCCTTATTGAAATGGATGGGACTGAACTGCAACACCACGCAAAACCTGTGGACAGAAGTGGCGCTGCTTCTTGTAGAAAGAACACATACTGTATTTTTCAATGCTGCTCAAAACTAATTGTAAATATTTTTTGGAAGAGTTTTTGGAATCATTTATAATAAAGAAATTACATAGTAATGTAATAGTTTCATCAATACTTATTTTACCACATAAAACCGGTTTCCAGATTTCTTCGTATGCATCTGTTAAAAAATGTGTTTTTCCGATTAGAGCTAAAATCCGAAATCTCTAAACTATAATTTACAAACGACAGTAAATTAAGATACCATGATCTGACAGTCTCTTTACAAAGTAAAAATACTCATAAATTGCATTAAAACTATGTGGAATTAAGAATGTTTTATGTGCCTGTCAAGAGAGACAACAAGAGGAGTGATGTAAGTGTTCAATGACTGACTTACTCAGAATTAAGGGAACACTTAGAATGGGCGCAATTCCTCAGCAGGGTTATGAGAATAAAAAAAAAAAAAAAAAATCGAAATTCTTGTCTAATGATGTAATAGTAATACAGGTTTCCAGGCTATTAAATGAACTCACCGGTTTTTCTTTTGCAAAAAAAAAAAAAAGAAAAAAAAAAGAACAGAAAGGCCATAAATTACACCCATGAACCTGTATGAGGCTTATTCAGCAATAAAGAGTCTGTTGTACGTGCTTTTCAATACATTTTATACTTTTACTGTATAGCATTTCTGCCATTTCTTTTTTGGAAAATAAGAAATATAAAAAATTGGAATTAAAAATGAAAAGTGAAATCTCTGACAATCTTCAGAGATAAGGATGAGGCACATCTTGTGTTCCAGGATACTGTTGGTATGTTGTCGCTGAAGCTTTGTAGACTGAGAAACTTTTACTGTCTTAGGTCTTATCATTTCATTTGTTGATATGAAGTTTATTTACGTGGGATGTTGGATACGAAATTAGCAGACAAAAAAAATCTTCAAACGGAACCTGTCAATATCTGTTAATACCATGCTAAAGCCATGCGGCTGCCCCACTGAAAACCTGGCTACCGGGAGAGAATTAAAGTCTCAATCACATCACCGTATAACTGGTTGCATGGAAATCATCAGACTGTATTCGAATGACATCCAAGTGCACCCGATTTCCACAGACTCACACAATGGAGAAGTTGGAGAAATTTTGTTCTCCATCTTCTGCTCGCTTGTGCTACGACACTCTTGGGTGAGAGAATCCGGTTACACAAAGTGTTTTCTCTGATAAGAGTTTGACCTGAGTTTGATCGGAGTGTCATTACTAGAGATGAGTGAACTTTTGGAAATTCGGTTCGATAGGTACATTCGAACCTTAAAAATGTTCAGTTTGTGAACCCGACTTTATCTGAACCTTAATAGAAGTCAGTAATTAAAGGGAACCTGTCACCAGATTTTTCCTTATTAAACTAAAAGAATCACCTTCTGCAGCTCCTGGGCTGCATTCTATGAAGGTGCACCTTGGCCCTGACTCCCCTTCCAGACCTCAAAAATAACTTTATAAAACTTGGCTCTTAGGTATGCTAATTACCTGTTTTGGCCAGATGGGCGGTCTCATTTTCTGCTCCTATCCCCCCTCCTGCCGCTGATCGCCATCCTCCTTTCTTGATTGACGGGATGATGCCCTCCGTCATCCTCCTCGTCGCATTTTAAAATCTCGCACCTGTGTATTTAGGTCAGCTCGCGCAGGTGCAGTTCGCTCTGCCATATCGCGGACAGAGCAGAAACCATAGCTGCCCTTGCTCGCGCCGGTGAGTTAATTGCGCAGGTGCAAGATTATGGTCGGCGCTGTGCATGACCTCACCAGTGCCATGCTCGTACTCGTCCATAATCTCGCGCTTCGCATTTAGCTCACCGGCGCAAGCGAGGTCAGCTATGTTTTCTGCCCTGCCCGCGATATGGCAGACCTAACTGCACAGGCGCGAGATTTCAAAATGCAATGAGGATGATGACGGAGGTGTCGTCCCGTCAATCAAGAAAGGAGGACAGCAATCACCGGCAGGAGAGGGGACAGGAGCAGAAAATGAGCCCACCCATCTGGCCAACACAGGCAATTAGCATAACCAACGGACAAGTTTTATAAAGTTATTTTTGGGGGCTGGAAGGGGAGTCAGGGCCAAGGTGCACCTTCATAGAATGCAGCCTATGAGCTGCAGAGGGTGATTCTTTTAGTTTAATAGGTAAAAATCTAGTGACAGGTTCCCTTTAAGCATTTCGTGGCTCCAGCCATGAGAAGAACACTGCCGGGGAAAGCTGGGCGGAGTTTTTAATTTTTTTTTGTTTGTGTGGGCACATTACATCTGATCATGCAGATTTTACCCCAACTGCGCACCATTCAAACACTGCACGTGGCTCACACAGGGATGAGCATCACTCATACCCAAGCACAGGTTGCTATCATGCCTCACTTCCTGTGAATGGCAGAGCGTCGGCATTCACAGGAGATTAGCTTTTCAGCTCACCAGAGGAATACTCAAAGATCACTCTCATCAGCAGAAGCAATAGGATAGTGCATGCTTCAAGTCCCCTAAGGGGACTAATAAAATCAATTAAAAATATAAATAAAAAAGTTTTAAAGAATATGAAAAAAATCCTAAAAGTTAAAATCACCCCCCTTATGCTCTCATTATCAATAAAACAATTAAAAAACCCTCATATTAGCTATTGCCACATTCAGAAATGCTCGATCTATCAAAATATAAAATCAATTAATGTGATCGGTAAAGGGCATAGCGATAAAAAAAAATCAAACCGTCAGAATTACTTTTTTATGCACTCATGGAATTGCACTTTTTTTTTTCAACACATCAATTTTTTTTCCATTTTCCAATTAAGTATGTAGTAGAATTAATGGCAGCTTTCAAAAGTACAAATCATCCCACAAAAAACAAGCCCTCATATGGCTATATGGATGGAAAAATAAAAAGGTTATGGCTCATGGAAGAAGGGGAGAAAAAAACGAAAACAAAAAATGGAATATCGCCGGGTGGTAAAGGTGTTAAAAATGCAAGAATCGCCACTTGTTGGTCAATTCATCTAAAAAAGAAATGGAATACCAATTGAGAAAATGTCATACCAATAAAAAGTATTGTAAGTGCAATAAACCAAGCTCTTAGATCGCTCAATTACTAAATGACTTAAATATAAAACAAGAGTGACATTTTGTATTTAAAAACAAAACAATAAAATATAAAAAAAGAAAGAATAGAAATATTGTAGTTTGTAGTTGTGTTGATCTGCACCAGGTCATTTTTACAGGACAGTGTAAACAATAAAAACATAAACATCAACGTCATGATTACTCTGTGCAGAGCATCTTGCACACAGGTGATGCTCTACTGCACCTTCCTGAATTACAGAGTCGGCAGTGACATTATTCTTCTGTACAGAGTATCTTGCACACAGATGATGCTCTGCCATGTCTTCCTAAACTATAGAGCCAGCAATAACATGTTTCCTTTGTGCAGAGCATCTTGCATTTGGAGATGCTCTGTTGTGTTTCTTTGAGTACTAGCTGACAGCTTGTTTGACAGCGCAGGATTCCATGCAGGTTCTAGGAGGTGCTGATTACTCAGGTGTTTCACCTTCTTTGTAATTGCTTTGTTTAATTATTGAGCATGCTCTCCCAGAACCTCGCCAGTCATACTCTCTGGTTCTGCAGTTGTGCTCTTGGCTTATGTTTGTGCTTGTGTTCTGATCTAAGTTTCTTGAACCCCTACCATTATTTGACTCCTCTCTGACCACTCCCTGTTCTTGTCATTACCTCCTGACTTCTGACCTCAGACTGTTACCTCTATCTGCTCTCTAAATCTAATACATACTCTACTGGAATTTTGACCCTCGGACTGTGACTTGCCGGAATTTCTGCTTACTCCCTGTGTCCTGTCGTGTCCTCCTATTTTCTGATCCCGGCTTGTCTGACTACCCTTCCATCTATACCTGTCTTTCTCAACTCCAGTCCTCAAGACCCATCAACAGATCATGTTTTCAGGTTTTCTTCAATATTAGACAGAGAATAATTCCATCATCTGTGCAACATTTAGGAAACCCTCAAAACCTGAATGAGGAAAACCTGAAAACATGATTTGTTGGTGGGTCCTGAGGACTGGAGTTGAGAAACAGTGGTCTATACTATCCATAATTTGTGACCAGCATCGCAATCAACATCAGAATTGTATCTATTTCACCATTTCACTGATCAAAGGTTTTTTCCCACCCTATTTTTTTAGTAGATTACATGGAAAGTGTTTAGGGTTTTTAAAAACTAAAAATTGCTTTGCCAAACAAAATAAAAAAAAAAACAAGCCAAGTTCTGGCTCTTGGAAGGTAGGGCGGTATAAAAAAAAATGGCAAAAATAAGTCACGAGGAGCGGAGAGTGAATTGGTTTTGTCTAATTTCTCCATTTTCATTAATTTCACCGAACAATGAAGGGAGTAGATACAAACGTTTTCCATTATTATAATGGCATGAATGATCCTTTCCATTCACTTGTGTGGGATTTATGTTCTCAGGCGGCCACCTACAGATGAGTAATCTTTACCTACATGTCCCTGGTTTTGATGTATCCTGAAATCGATACAATTCTTAGTCAATTACTTAACACAACATGTTAAAATACAGAGGCCTAAAAAACATATTCCATTCCTACAGGAAAACAAGTTTCTCACTAAAGTGTCGAAAAAACCTATATGGAAAACAGACGTTCTTCGTAACAAGTTAAAAAAATTAAATAAGTAACAACAATACAACCACAAATTATCTTTTAATGTTTTCTATCCCAGAGTTTCCTTTATTTATCCTTTTTGTGGTTTTTAAGAGCAACCATTCCCGTCTAACAGCAGCCCACTCATGGAACATATCACTCACCTATTCATACATTGCCATCATTGTGCACTTCTGGTTTTAGCTTTAAATCAGTTTATGTTTCAGTTATTTGAGTTGATTTATTCAATATCCATAGTAGAACATTATCTCCCAAAATTCTACAGGGACAGTAACCACCAAATTACAGATGTGTCCTTTCTTACCTTTTCTCTTCACTCAACAGATCCCAAGAAGATGGGCTTTAAAATTAAAAGAAAACATGATTTTGTGATGCTCTATCGGGAGCTGTTTATGTTATTTGTGTCTGCGTGGCAGTGGTAGGGAGCCACGACAATTGCATCTTGGAAAGGGTTTAGCTAGAAGGTAGCAAAATTATAGTGAATTTGGCTTGAGGAGAAATTGGAGCCTTCACCAAAGTTTGACAAACGTGAAGTTTGGACATAAGTAGGTGTACCAACTGGTACCCGAATAGTCACTACATTTTTGGTTAAAAACTTGTTATATTTAAGGAGAACCATTAAGATGAAAAAAATGCTACTGACCTGCAGATATGAGGTTAATCTGCATTTTAATAGCTTTCTGATGGCATTGTCATGGCTCACTTTGGAGATTTAATCCAGTGACCTGTTGTTTTGTGGTCACTTCCTCTGTCGGCTGGGCTATTGCCTTTTTCTATGCTGTCCAAATGCTGATGGTTCTTATGGTCTTTGCTCTCCTTTCTTGTTTAGCTCGTCTCCAGGTGTTTCTTATTTCCCCATTTTGGTTTGCCATTTTGGTTTGCCCTGGGATGGGTTATTTACATACATCATTCACTGCATTTTCTTATTGGCTACATTTCTAAGTGGATTTGATTAAAAAAATTCCAGCCCTTCAGATTAGTCATTTACCTTTGGGTAAACACTAGAGATGAGGAAATCTTTTTTGAAGTTGATTCGCCGATCTATGGTGAACTTCCCAATGTTCAGGGATTGGTTTGTCGAACGTTTTCCAACCCTTTGGATTCAATGGGTGGCCAAGCCTAAGGCATAGAAAATACCTTTAGAGGGGTCAAAAACTTTCAAAACAGCAAAAATACAGTTTACAGTGCAGCACCACTGTTTTGGCACAGCTATTAGCTCCCTAGACTATTGACATAAGAAAAATAGAGGTAGATGAGAGACAGGTGTAGGGCTGCTGCTCTCACACAACTGCCAGTATAGGCAAGACATAACTTGGAGACCCATCTTGGACTCTTGATATTTAAAAACATTCCAGGAAGACAGCAGGACAGTGGCATCAATTCCACCCCCCCCCCCCTATTTCCCCATAGTGTCTTTGCACAATAGTCAGCTATGGTCCATTCAACACACAGGCTGTGCCTGGCATTTCCATTTTTAAGAGCAAGAGGTGGATCAGTGACAGGATTTGGCCTCTTGCTCCTAAACTCCTGGCAGCACAGGCAAAAGACAATTTGGAGACTCTATTTGGAGTCTCCACATTTCCAAAACTTAAGATCAGACAACAGGAAAAGTGGCAACAATTGAAACAGACTACAAATAGCTAGAATGCTGTTTACTAAACTCCACTACTGTGAGGCAGTTTGTTTTCCTACCCAGCACCAAATCCTTTCACCTTACAGTATATGATCATTTTTAGTTCTCTCACTATGGGTTTTTGTGTCCTCCTGTGCACCTTCCATTTCCCTTGTAGGCAGTATGTGGCGGCCTCCCCTTTGGTCCTTCAGGAGGTAATAGAAATCTTTTGATGGCCTTTTAAGGAGTAAGGTCAATGGTGGTGTTAGTTTTATGGCTAGGGTCTAACTACTATGTACAGGCACCAGTTGGGTGGGTTCACGTCTTCTATCTGTAGAAGGTCTTTTCCCATTTCCATTATCTACCTGACTGTGTGTATGTTCGTAACAGCCTTGTGGCTTTCTCATTGTGAGAATCCTACTGCCGGGAGAGAATTAACTTTATTCCTTAGTTTTAGTCACTGCTCAGTACATAGTGAGCAGGGGCTGTAACCACCCACCGGTGCTGCATGACAGCAGGTTCTTCAGTGAAGATGTATAAAATTGACTGTCAGTCAGTGACAGGCAGTGGATTCTGCTCTCACTCATTATGTACTGAGCGGTGACCGTACCAATCTGGCTTCACACCAATGACTGAAAGCCGGAGGCTTAATAGTGTTCTGATGCCGCACTAAGAACCCCATTACCGGGAGGAAAATAACTACAGTTAGGTCCAGAAATATTTGGACAGTGACACAATTTTTGCGAGTTGGGCTCTGCATGCCACCACATTGGATTTGAAATGAAACCTCTACAACAGAATTCAAGTGCAGATTGTAACGTTTAGTTTGAAGGTTTGAACAAAAATATCTGATAGAAATTGTAGGAATTGTACACATTTCTTTACAAACACTCCACATTTTAGGAGGTCAAAAGTAATTGGACAAATAAACCAAACCCAGACAAAATATTTTTATTTTCAATATTTTGTTGCGAATCCTTTGGAGGCAATCACTGCCTTAAGTCTGGAACCCATGGACATCACCAAACGCTGGGTTTCCTCTTTCTTAATGCTTTGCCAGGCCTTTACAGCCGCAGCCTTCAGGTTTTGCTTGTTTGTGGGTCTTTCCGTCTTAAGTCTGGATTTGAGCAAGTGAAATGCATGCTCAATTGGGTTAAGATCTGGTGATTGACTTGGCCATTGCAGAAGGTTCCACTTTTTTGCACTCATGAACTCCTGGGTAGCTTTGGCTGTATGCTTGGGGTCATTGTCCATCTGTACTATGAAGCGCCGTCCGATCAACTTTGCGGCATTTGGCTTAATCTGGGCTGAAAGTATATCCCGGTACACTTCAGAATTCATCCGGCTACTCTTGTCTGCTGTTATGTCATCAATAAACACAAGTGACCCAGTGCCATTGAAAGCCATGCATGCCCATGCCATCACGTTGCCTCCACCATGTGTTACAGAGGATGTGGTGTGCCTTGGATCATGTGCCGTTCCCTTTCTTCTCCAAACTTTTTTCTTCCCATCATTCTGGTACAGGTTGATCTTTGTCTCATCTGTCCATAGAATACTTTTCCAAAACTGAGCTGGCTTCATGAGGTGTTTTTCAGCAAATTTAACTCTGGCCTGTCTATTTTTGGAATTGATGAATGGTTTGCATCTAGATGTGAACCCTTTGTATTTACTTTCATGGAGTCTTCTCTTTACTGTTGACTTAGAGACAGATACACCTACTTCACTGAGAGTGTTCTGGACTTCAGTTGATGTGGTGAACGGGTTCTTCTTCACCAAAGAAAGTATGTGGCGATCATCCACCACTGTTGTAATCCGTGGACGCCCAGGCCTTTTTGAGTTCCCAAGCTCACCAGTCAATTCCTTTTTTCTTAGAATATACCCGACTGTTGATTTTGCTATTCCAAGCATGTCTGCTATCTCTCTGATGGATTTTTTCTTTTTTTTCAGCCGCAGGATGTTCTGCTTCACCTCAATTGAGAGTTCCTTAGACCGCATGTTGTCTGGTCACAGCAACAGCTTCCAAATGCAAAACCACACACCTGTAATCAACCCCAGACCTTTTAACTACTTCATTGATTACAGGTTAATGAGGGAGACGCCTTCAGAGTTAATTGCAGCCCTTAGAGTCCCTTGTCCAATTACTTTTGGTCCCTTGATAAAGAGAAGGCTATGCATTACAGAGCTATGATTCCTAAACCCTTTCTCCGATTTGGATGTGAAAAATCTCATATTGCAGCTGGGAATGTGCACTTTCAGCCCATATTATATATATAATTGTTTTTCTGAACATGTTTTTGTAAACAGCTAAAATAACAAAACTTGTGTCACTGTCCAAATATTTCTGGACCTAACTGTATATTCTTGGTATGGCATCAGAATGCTATTAACCTGCAAAATAATCCCATATCTGCAGGTTAATAGCGTTTTTTTTAATGTATAGTGACAAAGAATTTGACTCCTAGTGACCATTTATTTTCTCCTTGGGTCTACAGGTTTCTTAGCTCCAAGTCTACCAACAATCTGATGGGTTTCCTTTCAGGATTTCTCTGTAGTCAGATCAATGCTATAACTAATCTAATGCCTAGTAGGTGTTACATCATTACCATGTTTTATATGCTTACTTACAGGAGAGCTGAGATTACATAGCTCATATAACCTCAGCTTCCACAAATCACAAAAAAGTAACTAAATAAGTAAAATACTTCAAAGTAATAAAGACAAAATAATAAAAAGATAATAGCAATTATGATTTTTTTTTTCTTTTACCCCTCATACAATCCATTCATACCATCAGGGACTATTTTCTTTCATTTGGACTCATTTACAAGGACATTCAAAAGTAGACTTCTCCAAATGAACAATCAAGATATCATGATACAGAAAGTCAACTCATAACACAAGACACAACAAAAGCCCTTCAATTTGTATGGTTAGGTGTCATGTTTTTTGCATCATAATGTTTTTATGCATTGTGATATCATTGTCATTTTAACTCCTTATATATTAGTACATCATATCCCAGCTTCCTGACTTTCATGCGGGCTCATACACTGGGCCCATATCTTTCTCAGTAGATAATAGCTGATTTAACCGATTCCTGACATTGGATGTGCAAGAACATCTTATTTTGCAGTGCACACTTGCAAATGGACATACTGATACGTCTTGGTGCGGAAAAAGGAGCTCTGCCTGAGCGATCGCCACTGGGAGCTTGGCTTCAGTAATAGCCAATATCCGGCTGTCACAGCCTGGGTCAATGCATGCACCGCCCCTGGCTGTTTAATCCCTTAAATGCCGTAATCAATAGCGATTGCAGTGTTTAGGGGGCTGGGAGAGGGAATATGCTCCCTCTTCCACCCGATCGGGACCGCTAAGAGGTGACCATAGGGTCAAAATTAGAGATGAGCAGTTCCATGGAGGTTCAGTTCGCTGGCAGCAAAGAAGATGAGCCTCCACTAGCTCAAGTTTGACCTGAATTTTGGAGCAAGTAACTGATTGGCAGTTTGAGTCTCCGCCCACAAACAGCCAGCCATAAGCAGATCCCTTCCAGGAGAAGGTGGGCAGGCTTTTTCAAACATTTTTTTGTGTTGCACACTACATGTAATCATGCTGATGTTACCCCTATTGTGAGCCGTTCAAACACTGCAAGTGCCTTCATAGGGCTGAGCACCAAGCGTACCTGAGCACAGCGTTGCTTGCAAAAGTGATGTTTGCACGTAAAGCATCTGAACCCCGAACCCAAACCTTGCTTTTTTTAAGTTGATGTTCGGTTCGAAAATCGAACCTCAGGTTTGCTCATCTATAGTCCCAAACATTGCCATGGTAACCTGAGGTCAAATAATGACATCTGAGTTATCTGCCTATTGTGGCCTCTAAGACAATGCCAAGAGCATGGACTATGAAGTGATCTATTGGTGTAATACTGACAGGTATAATGAATTGCAATGCTTGTACATTTCAATACCTAATACCTGTGATCAGACTAATAAAAGTTAATCATCTATATAGGTACTAAGTAAAAAAAGTAAAAAAAAGTTGAAAAATATTGCAAAAAATCAGAAAATAAAGAAAAAAAAATGAAAAAAGATTATACCAATAAATGCCTATATTTATGTAAAAAAAAAAAATACACATTGGTATTTCCATGTCCAGGACAACCTGATTTATAAAACTGTCATGCTAGTTAACTCCTTCAGTGAACACAATATGAAGTATAAATAAAAAAGGAGCAAAAACTACTGTATGTCTCTTCATCATACAGCTGACAAAAAGTGGAATAAAACGTAATCAAAAAGTCTGTGTAAATAAAAGTGGCACCGCTGAAAATGTCATCTTGTCGTGCAAAAAACAAACTGCTACAGAGCCCAGTCAGCAAATAAATAAAAAAGCTGTAGCTCTAAAATACAGCAATACAAAACTTTTTTTTGTATAAAATTGTTTTTATTGGGTAAAAGTGACAAAACATAAAAGCAACATAAATGTGGTATTGCTGTAATGATACTGACCCGAAGAATAAAACTGTCTCATCACTTTTACAACACATTGAATGTAAAAAACAAAACAAACAAGAACAATCCCTGAATTGCTGATTCTTCTTTGTTCTGCCTCACAAAAACTGGAATTGGAATAAAAAGCGATCAAAATACATTATATGGTTAAAATGGTACCAATGAAAACTTCAATTCATCCCACAAAAAATAAGCCCTCACATGACTTTGTTGGCAGAAAATTATAAAAAAAACTATAGCCTCCAAAATTAAGTGATGCGAAAAAACTGTTAGTTTATAAAAAAGCATTTTTTATTGTGATAGTCACCAAACCTAAAAAAACTATATAAATCCGGTTTCGCTGTAATCAGACTGACCTGAGGAATAAAGCCACCTAATCACTTATACCACAAGGTGAATGGCGTAAAAAATAATAATGAAGCCAATTCTTCAACCGCCATTGATTTGTTCATTCTGCCTATGAACGATCGCACTACATCATCACTCACATTTATCCTGCACTCTATGCTGAGATCCTATGTCGAGCTTCACATGTAAATCTCTGAAAAATGTGATTCAGACTAAATTCTAAAAGTAAAATTCACTGTAATGAGGCAGAGGCAGCTACTTTAAAGTTTCAAGCTATAATAACACTTTTGTTGGAAAAGTATGATTTTTCATTTTCTTGCCTTAACATCAAAAAATCTGTGCAGCACCTGGGGGTTCAATGGGCTCACCAATCATGTAGATAACTTCCTTCATTGGTCTATGGAGTAATTTTTGAGGAGTTTTCACTGATTATGCATCTCAGGGGATCTCCAAACACGAAATGGTATCTGCTATCGATTCTAGCCAAATTTGCATTCAAAAAGTCAAATGGCGCTCCTTCTCTTCTGAGTCCTGCCGTGCACCCAAACAGTAGTTTTCCACTACATATGTGGTATCGGCTTAAGCCTGCTTTACACGTTGCAATTTCGCAAACGATATCGTATGCGATTTGTAACGCCCCCATCGTATGTGTGGCATGTTCAATTTGTTGAACGTGCCGCACAAACGATTAACCCCCGTCACACATACTTACCCGTCCATAGACCTCGATGTGGGCGGCGAACGTCCACTTCCTGGAGTGGGAGGGACGTTCGGCGTCACATCGACATCACGCGGCAGCCAGCCAATAGAAGCGGAGGGGCGGAGATGAGTGGGACGTAAACATCCCGCCTACCTCCTTCCGGAGGTAAGCTGTCGTTCAATGTTCCCGTGGTGTCACACACTGCGATGTGTGCTGCCTCGGGAACATTGCACAACCGCACGTTCAATCTTTGAGGAATGAACGACGTGCATGCGATGAACGGATTTTCGTTCAATCGCAATTGCACGGAGGTTTTGCACGCTACAATCATACTTACAATACCGGATGTGTGTCACTTACGACGTGACCCCGCCGACACATCGTAAGATTTATTGTAGCATGTAAAGCGCCCTTAATGCCTGCTTTACACGCTTCAATAAATCTTTCAATCCGTCGTCGGGGTCAAGTTGTAAGTGACGCACATCCGGCATCGTTTGTGACGTATTTGCGTGTGACACCTGCGTGCGATCAAGATTGAACGCAAATACGGTGATCGCATACACGTCATTTATTCCTTTTTTTATTTATTCCGTTTTTTTTAATTATTTATTTCACTGCACAGTATAGACACGCCCACCGGCTGCTGTGATTGGGTGCAGTGAGACACCTGTCACTCAGCGTGGGGGCGTGTCTCACTGCAACCAATCATAGGCGCCGGTGGGCGGGGAAAGCAGGGAATACGAGATTGTTTAATGAGCGGCCGGCTTTTTCAAAATAGTAAAAGCCGGCGGAGCAGTGTGAATGCCGTGCAGTGCCGGGGATCGGGGATCGGTGAGTATATGAGAGAGGGCTGCTCAATTCAGTTACTCAGGAGTTTAGCGGTCACCGGTGAGTCCTTCACTGGTGACCGCTAATCAGGACGCGACACAGACAGAGCCGCAGCATGACAATGAAGTCGGGTGAAGTTAACCCGAGTTCATTCTGATCGTGCAGCTCTTTCTGTGTCTGCTGTCATCTGCCATTCAGCTCTGCTACATGGCTGTCTGTGTCTGCTGTCAGCGGCCATGTAGCAGAGCTGAATGGCAGATGACATAGGAAAAACGCATCCCTACACATTACACACGCTTGACAAGTCAATAAATAAAAAAAAAAAAAAAAGGGTGCCCAATGCATACGTCACATAACACATGATCTAAAGGATCGCACACAAAATTGATCAATTTAACATAGACCACTAACGCACGTGTGACAGCAAATGACCAATCTCATTCAATCGCATATGCGACCTGGGCGTGTCACATCGCATACGAGATCGCACACCTCATTGTAAGGTGTAAAGCTGGCTTAACTCAAGAGAAATTGTACAATAAATTGTATATTGCTTTTTCTCCAATTACCCTTGTGAAAATGTAAATTTAAGGCTAAAGCAACATTTTTGTGCGAAAAAGTAACATTTTCATTTTTTACTTCCACATTGCCTTCATTCCTGTGAAGCAGCTAATTGTTAATAAACATCTTGAATGTGGTTTTGAGTACTTTGAAGGGTGCATTTCTTAGAATAGTTTCACTTTTGCTTTTTTTGTCATATAGGCCTCTTTAAATGTGATGTGGTATCCAAAAAATATTGGTTTTGTAAATTTTGCTGGAAAAATGAGAAATTACTGATAATCTTTTAACCCTTCTAACTTCATAGCAAAAAATATTTTTCAAAATGGTGCTGATGTAAAGTAGTATGGGTTATTTATTAATGATTTTATGTGACATACTGCAACTCTGGTTTAGGCTACATTCACACGACCGTCCCGTTTTTGAGGTCCGCAAAAAACGGTCCTGTTTTTCACGGATGCATCCGTGTAGCATCCGCGTGACATCCGTTCTGTTCTGTATACGGGCCATGTGTCATGTGTGTACCTTCCATTTTTTTTTTGCGGACTGCAAAAACATGGAAGAAGCAAGATAGATAAATAGATGGATAGATATAGATAGAGGGCTAGATAGAGGGCTAGATAGAGAGGCAGAGAGATAGATAGAGGGATAAATAGAGAGATAGAAGGATGGATGAATGAATGAATGAATGAATGAATGATTGAATAGAGTGATAGCTAGAGGGATAGATAGATGATAGATAAGAAAGACATATACAATGTCCCACACCCCAGCATTTTGTAATCTTGCACCCTTTCGGGCCTTTCATGTGGCACTAAAGTGTGTTTAGTTTTGTATTTAGCCAAAAAATAAATAAATAAAAAAACGATGTGGGGTCCCCTGTATCTTTCGTAGCCAGCTCGGGTAAAGCAGATGGCTGCAGCCTGCAGACCACAGCTGGCAGCTTCACCTTGGCTGGTAATCCAAAACAGAGGGCACCCCATGCTGTTATTTTAAATTAAATAAAGAATTTAAAACAAAAAACGTGGGGTCCCCCCCAAATTGGATCACCAGCCAAGGTAAAGCAGACAGCTGTGGTCTGGTATTCTCAGACTAGGAAGGTCCGCGGTTCTTGGACTGTCCCCAGTCTAAAAATAGCAGGCCGCAGCCGCTCAAGAAGTGGCGCATCCATTAGATGCGTCAATCCTGGTGCTTTTTCCCCAGCTTATCCCAATGCCCTGGTGCGCTGTCAAACGGGGTAATATATGGGGTTGATATCAGATGTGTAATTTCACCTGGCATCAAGACCTGGGGTTAGTCATGTCACGGCGTCTATCAGATACCCGACATCACTAAACCAGTCAGTAATAAAAAAAAAAATGACGACAAACAAATTTTTATTCGAAAAAACAATCCCCAACACATTCCCTCTTTCACCAATTTATTGGGAAGAAAAATCAAATCCGGGTCTGGCGTAATCCGATAAGGGGGTCCCACGACGATCCATACTCACTGTTCCAGTCAATGAAGAACAAAATGTTCCCCATTGACTGGGAGAGCAGTGCAGTGACCTGAGCTAACATCAATAGGTCAGGCCAGGTCACCGCAGAGGATGACGAGCGCTGACTTTATGAGGTTAACTAGGTGCATTATCTGCTGTGATGGAAGTCGCTGCACTAGTCCTGACATCAGCACTGGTCACTGAGTTCAATGACCACTGCGTTCACAAGGAAGTATCTCGAGCGGCCCGTGGGGTCAACATTAGTCACAGTCTCGGGCCGCCCATGAGAGGTGATCTGAGAATGTAGTGGGCATAAAAGTCAGTGACAAGCGCTGACGTCAGGAGTGCAGAAATTCATCACCGCAGGTAATGAACATTAGTATTCTCCTGACAGCAATGCTCATCATCCCTGCGGCTGCTTGTACTGCAGTGTGGGCAGATGCTTACACACTGCAGTGCAAGCAGCCGTGGGGCTGGCGGGGAGCCGGACATAGACTAGAGGGGCACCTAACGGAAGTCACACGGAGGTGCTTCTGTGCAGCTTCTGGGAATTTTGCAAACCCTTTGACTAGTATTGAGTCACGGTCCGCTATTACGGAACAGAATAGGACATGTTCCATAATAACGGAATGGACATACGGCATTCGATCTGTTTTTTTTTAGGATCAGAAAGTGCTTCCGTGTGCCATCCAATCCTACACAAAATACACTGTGGGCGGGACAGGCCAAAGCAAATGCTACATGAATTGACCTCCACCTTGCCGTGCACCTCAATTTGGTTTGTTTTTCCACTTGTCTTGATTTTGGCAATTGGTGGCTGTTCACATTCAGTCATCAAGCCCTGTTCACAAGCTATTTAATTCAAGTAGCATTTGCTTGGGCCTGTCACGCCAACAGCCATGATTCAGTCATGGGTACGGGATTGAAAAGCACCAGATAAGTTCTGCTAAGAGTAGTTCTACTATTTCAGATGTGAGGCCGTATGGCACATTTTAAATAAAGATATTTTAGCGTAGGACTGCCCCAAAGAGATTTGCCGTCACGTGGCGGGGTAGCTCAAGAAATTGCAATTTTTTGCCAAAAATCTCAAATTTTAAAATAGTACAGTTTTTAACTTTTAGTGCAGTGCACATCTTATAATACATGCCATTTTTGAGTTGAGCTGTCTTTTTTGTTTTTTCTTCACAGGTTTTAGGGATAGCTGGAGAAATATGGGTCTCCACATGCAGTGCCTACAAGTAGTATTCAACCCCCTGCAGATTTAGCAGGTTTGATAAGATGCAAATAAGTTAGAGCCTGCAAACTTCAAACAAGAGCAGGATTTATTAACAGATGCATAAATCTTACAAACCAACAAGTTATGTTGCTCAGTTAAATTTTAATAAATTTTCAACATAAAAGTGTGAGTCAATTATTATTCAACCCCTAGGTTTAATATTTTGTGGAATAACCCTTGTTTGCAATTACAGCTAATAATCGTCTTTTATAAGACCTGATCAGGCCGGCACAGGTCTCTGGAGTTATCTTGGCCCACTCCTCCATGCAGATCTTCTCCAAGTTATCTAGGTTCTTTGGGTGTCTCATGTGGACTTTAATCTTGCGCTCCTTCCACAAGTTTTCAATTGGGTTAAGGTCAGGAGACTGACTAGGCCACTGCAACACCTTGATTTTTTTCCCTCTTGAACCAGGCCTTGGTTTTCTTGGCTGTGTGCTTTGGGTCGTTGTCTTGTTGGAAGATGAAATCACGACCCATCTTAAGATCCTTGATGGAGAAGCGGAGGTTCTTGGCCAAAATCTCCAGGTAGGCCGTGCTATCCATCTTCCCATGGATGCGGACCAGATGGCCAGGCCCCTTGGCTGAGAAACAGCCCCACAGCATGATGCTGCCACCACCATGCTTGACTGTAGGGATGGTATTCTTGGGGTCGTATGCAGTGCCATCCAGTCTCCAAACGTCACGTGTGTGGTTGGCACCAAAGATCTCGATCTTGGTCTCATCAGACCAGAGAACCTTGAACCAGTCTGTCTCAGAGTCCTCCAAGTGATCATGAGCAAACTAGACGAGCCTTGACATGACGCTTTGAAAGTAAAGGTACCTTACGGGCTCGTCTGGAATGGAGACCATTGCGGTGGAGTACGTTACTTATGGTATTGACTGAAACCAATGTCCCCACTGCCATGAGATCTTCCCGGAGCTCCTTCCTTGTTGTCCATGGCTTAGCCTTGACTCTTTGGACAAGCCTGGCCTCGGCACGGGTGGAAACCTTCAAAGGCTGTCCAGGCCATGGAAGGCTAACAGTAGTTCCATAAGCCTTCCACTTCCGGATGATGCTCCCAACAGTGGAGACAGGAAGGCCCAACTCCTTGGAAAGGGTTTTGTACCCCTTGCCACCCTTGTGACCCTCCACGATCTTGTCTCTGATGGCCTTGGAATGCTCCTTTGTCTTTCCCATATTGACCAAGTATGAGTGCTGTTCACAAGTTTAGGGAGGGTCTTAATTAGTCAGAAAAGGCTGGAAAAAGAGATAATTAATCCAAACATGTGAAGCTCATTGTTTTTTTTGCCTGAAATACTTTTTAATACTTTAGGGGAACCAAACAGAATTCTTGTGGTTTGAGGGGATGAATAATAAATGACCCTCTGAATAAACTTTTCACAATTTAAAAAAAAAATAAAAAAGAAATAACATTCTTTTTTGCTGCAGTGCATTTCACACTTCCAGGCTGATCTACAGTCCAAATGTCACAATGCCAAGTTAATTCCGAATGTGTAAACCTGCTAAATCTGCAGGGGGTTGAATACTACTTGTAGGCACTGTATCTCTGCCCATGGGTATGTCTTATGTTTTTAAACTGTTTGTTTGACACATGGTCAGTATGTGGAGGCTGACATGCCTTTGGAAGTAGGCTACATAATTATGGGGAAGACTGCTGACTTGACAGATGTCCAGAAGAAGGGTAAGTTGCAAAGGGTCATTGCTAAAGAAGCTGGCTGTTCACACAATGCTGTATCCAAGCATATTAATGGAAAGTTAAGTAGAAGGGAAAAGTGTGGCAGAAAAAGGTGCACAAGCAAACGGGATAACCGCAGCCTTGATAGGATTGTTAAGAAAAGGCCATTCAAATTTTTGAGGGAGATTCACAAGGAGTGGTCCAAGGTGTTGTTTTCAGATGAGGGTTTGCATTTCATTTAGAAATCAGGTCCCAGAGTCTGGAGGGAGAGTGGAGAGGCCACAGTCCAAGCTGCTTGAGGTCTAGTGTGAAGTTTCGACAATCAGTGATGGTTTGGGGAGCCATGTCATCAGCTGGTGTAGCTCCATTGTGTTTTATCAAGACCAAAGTCACTGCAGCCGTCTACTAGGAAATTTTAGAGCACTTCATGCTTCCCTCTGCCGACAAGCTTTTTGTAGATGGAAACTTCATTTACCAGCAGGACTTGGCATCTGTCCACACTCCCAAAAGTACCAATACCTGGTTTACTAACCACGGTATCACTGTGCTTGATTGGGCAGCAAGGTCCCCTGACCTAAACCCCATAGAGAATCTATGTAGCATTGTTAAGAGGAAGATGAGAGACACAAGACCCAACAATGTAGAAGAGCTGAAGGCGGCTATCAAAGCAACCTGGGCTTCCATAACACCTCAGCAGTGCCACAGGCTAAACGCCTAGTTGGCCAACATTTCTGATTTTAAAATCATTTTTTCAGTTGGTCTTATATAATATTCTAATTTTCAGATATAATGACTTTTGGGTTTTCATTGGATGTAAGCCATAATCACCAACATTAACAGAAATAAACCCTTGAAATATATACCTCCGTGTGTAATGACTCTACATAATATATGTGTTTCCCTCTTTGAATTACTGATATAACTTAATGTTTTGATGATATTCTAATTTATAGAGAAGTATGTATATATATATATACAGTCATATGAAAAAGTTTGGGCACCCCTATTAATGTTAACCTTTTTTATTTATAACAAATTGGGTTTTTGCAACAGCTATTTCAGTTTCATATATCTAATAACTGATGGACTGAGTAATATTTCTGGATTGAAATGAGGTTTATTGTACTAACAGAAAATGTGCAATCCGCATTTAAACAAAATTTGACCGGTGCAAAAGTATGGGCACCCTTATCAATTTCTTGATTTGAACACTCCTAACTACTTTTTACTGACTTACTAAAGCAATAAATTGGTTTTGCAACCTCATTGAGCTTTGAACTTCATAGGCAGGTGTATCCAATCATGAGAAAAGGTATTTAAGGTGGCCACTTGCAAGTTGTTCTCCTATTTGAATCTCCTATGAAGAGTAGCATCATGGGCTCCTCAAAACAACTCTCAAAGGATCTGAAAACAAAGATTATTCAACATAGTTGTTCAGGGGAAGGATACAAAAAGTTGTCTCAGAGATTTAAACTGTCAGTTTCCACTGTGAGGAACATAGTAAGGAAATGGAAGAACACAGGTACAGTTCTTGTTAAGCCCAGAAGTGGCAGGCCAAGAAAAATATCAGAAAGGCAGAGAAGAAGAATGGTGAGAACAGTCAAGGACAATCCACAGACCACCTCCAAAGACCTGCAGCTTCATCTTGCTGCAGATGGTGTCAATGTGCATCGGTCAACAATACAGCGCACGTTGCACAAGGAGAAGCTGTATGGGAGAGTGATGCGAAAGAAGCCGTTTCTGCAAGCACGCCACAAACAGAGTCGCCTGAGGTATGCAAAAGCACATTTGGACAAGCCAGTTACATTTTGTAAGAAGGTCCTGTGGACTGATGAAACAAAGATTGAGTTGTTTGGTCATACAAAAAGGCATTATGCATGGAGGCAAAAAAACACAGCATTCCAAGAAAAGCACTTGCTACCCACAGTAAAATTTGGTGGAGGTTCCATCATGCTTTGGGGTTGTGTGGCCAATGCCGGCACCGGGAATCTTGTTAAAGTTGAGGGTCGCATGGATTCAACTCAGTATCAGCAGATTCTTGACAATAATGTGCAAGAATCATTGACGAAGTTAACGTTACGCAGGGGATGGATAATTCAGCAAGACAATGATCCAAAACACCGCTCCAAATCTATTTAGGCATTCATGCAGAGGAACAATTACAATGTTCTGGAATGGCCATCCCAGTCCCCAGACCTGAATATCATTGAACATCTGTGGGATGATTTGAAGCGTGCTGTTCATGCTCGGCGACTATCAAACTTAACTGAACTGGAATTGTTTTGTAAACAGGAATGGTCAAATATACAAATATACCTTCATCCAGGATCCAGGAACTCATTAAAAGCTACAGGAAGCGACTAGAGGCTGTTATTTTTGCAAAAGGTGGATTTACAAAATATTAATGTCACTTTTATGTTGCGGTGCCCATACTTATGCACCGGTCAAATTTTGTTTAAATGCGGATTGCACATTTTCTGTTAGTACAATAAACCTCATTTCAATCAAGAAATATTACTCAGTCCATCAATTATTAGATTTATGAAACTGAAATCGCTGCTGCAAAAACCCAAATTGTTATAAAGAAAAAAGGTTAACATTGATAGGGGTGCCCAAACTTTTTCCTATGACTGTATATATATACTGTATATATCAAAGAATCTGTGTGTGGAGCCTGTTGAATACAAAACCAGTTTTTACCCGATTTGAATGAAATTTTGCACTGCCTGTCTTTTATACCAGATTAAAAATACTGCGAACATTAAAAGTCGAAATGTCCCACTTTCACGAGATTTAGCCCCTGAAATGTAGGCTTCATAGAAATAAAGGAGAATGTGGGTATCTCTGTGTTGATTGCAAAACCACAGTTTTTGTCCAAAAAGTCTTACAAAATTAAAGCAACAAAAAGTTGCTGTTAAAAGGGCAGCAACCATATAGTCCCTAAGGTGGGGAACCTGATAACTTGCTCTAAAGTTTATAACTATAACAATGGATGTCAACTACCAGTTCACAAGTAACTGGGACCCCATTTATGAGAATTGTCTCACAGTAAGATTGTTCCGGTTGCCTATAACCAGTGCAGTAGTAACTGACGCCTCATTCATGAGCATTGCCTCACAGTAAGATCATTTTTGTTTCCTATAGTGAATGCAGAGTTAACTGGGGCCTCATTTATGAAGATTGACTCACAGTAACATTAATCTTGTTGCCTATAACCATTGCAGAATTAACTGGGGCCTTATTTATGAAAATTGCCTCACTGCAAGATCATTCTGGTTTTCTATAACCAGTGCAGAAGTAACTGGCACCTCTTTCATGAGCATTGCCTCACACTAAGATCACTTTTGTTGCCTATAGCAGCTGCAGAATTAACTGGGAACTCATTTATGAAGATTGCATCATGGTAAGATCAGTCTTGTTGCCTATACCAACTGCATAATGAGGTAAAGTGAAAGTGGAGCTCTGATGGATTGTTAGCAAGAACTACAGCAGTCTGACTGTGAGGCAGTTTTCACAACTAAAATTTGAGATCCTTCATGACAGACAATATATATATATATATATATATATATATATATATATATGTATATAGTGCCTTGCAAAAGTATTTGGCCACCTTAAATTTTTCAATCTTTTCAGATATTTCAGGCTTCAAACATAAAGATAAAAATTTTAATGTCATGTTGAAGAATCAACAAGTGGGTCACAATTATGAAATTTATAGCTTATTTTAAACTTTTTTAAGAAAATAAATAACTGAAAAGTGGGGCGTGCAATATTATTCGTACCATTATTTTTTATTTATTTTTACTTAACGTATTTTTCGGATTATAAGACTCAGGGGGTGCGTCTTAAAATATAAATATAGCTTTACCAGGGGGGCCTGTCTGTGTGGCAATCTGGTGCGTTTGGGAGGCCGAGTGCCTGCGGCTGCGTGCGGGTGGCAGCTGGGTGCCTCTGTGCGGGCGGCAGCCGGGTGCCTGTACCTGCGTGCGTGCGGCAGCCGGGTGCTTGTACCTGCGTGCGGATGGCAGCCGGGTGCCTGTACCTGCGTGCGGGTGGCAGCCGGGTGCCTATACCTGCATGTGGGCGGCAGCCGGGTGCCTGTACCTGCGTGCGGGCGGCAGCCGGGTGCCTGTACCTGCGTGTGCGCGGCAGCCAGGTGCCTGTGGCTGTGTGTGGGCAGCAGCCGGGTGCCTGTTGGTGCCGGCTGCCTCTCTGTGCGGGTGGGCGGCTTTGCGGCAAGTTTCCCAGTACGTCCGTGGTCCCAGTTTCAAATGATGGCGTCGGGAGACAGCGCGTGCGCAGATTGAGCTCTTAGATGAGAGCTCCATCTGCGCATGCGCCGCTCTGGGCGCCATCATTTGAACCGGGACCACGGACACACTGGGACACTCACCGCACCGATCTGCTGCACCACCCACCTGCCGCTGCCACTGCCACTACTAACCCACCGCGCCTCCCGCAACGGACGCTGCCGCACCTGCAGCCACGGACGCTGCGCCTTCCGCCACGGACACCACCGCACCTGCCGCCACGGTCGCTGCCGCACCTGCAGCCACTGAACCGCCGCGCATGCCACCACGGACGCCACCGCACCTGCAGCCACTGACCCACCGCGTGTGCCAGCAGAACCTCTGCCTTCTGTGATCCACTTCACCACCACTGATGCCCCCTTCTGGTAAGATAACACTAATGCGGGCGTCACACGAGATGATCTATCGTGTGATCTGTCGACGGGGTCACGGTTTTCGTGACGCACATCCGGCCTCGTTTGCGACGTCATTCTATGTGACACCTCCCAGCGACGCTAAACGTTCACAAATCGGTTACAAATCGTGAGTCGTGTACACGTCGCTTATTTTTAAAAAATCGTTTATTTTTCTTTGCGCCGGTTGTTCATCGTACCCGGGGCAGCACACATTGCTCCATGTGACACCCCGGGAATGATGAGCGCAGTTTACCTGCATCCTGCAGTACCAGGAAGAGGATGTTTGCCGCCCACAGTGACGTCGCTCAGCAGGTAAGTACGTGTGATGGGGGTTTAACGACTTTGTGCGACATGGGCAGCGATTAGCCCGTGACGCACAAATCACGGGGGCGGGTGCGATCGCACAATAGATCGTATCGTGTGACGCCCGCATAAGACAACACTGGAGTATAAGACGGACCCCATTTTTATTTTTTTTACCTTTTTTATCTCTAAATTTGGGGTGTATTTTATAATCCAGTGCGTCTTATGAAGCATAAAATATAGTATTTAAAAAAATAATAAAAAAAAAAATGCGTGGGCTCCTGTTGTATTCTGACCACCAGTCAGGTAAAACTAGGCAGCTGGGGTCTTGGATTATCCACAGCCCGCAGCCGCCCCTGAAAATGGCGTATTGTTTTTTAGCGCCATTTCCAGGCGCTTTACCCTGCTCATACAGCGGTCCTGATGGTGGGTGACACGCTGGGTAATAAAGGGGTTAAAGGACCTTCCATGACGTCATGGCCATGTGACCAATCAGGTGCGAATGTTGTATTACCTCGTTGGTTACAGACTGGTCACATGACTATGACATCATCAAAGGTCCTGCTGATAACTGAACTTTGATTGTCACTGTGCAGTGTCGCATCGCATTACAGCGCACATTCTCCCGACAGCAGCAGGTTAGCTGCCTGTATTTCCATGCAACTGACCGCTCGTGTCTTGAGAGCGTCAGATAAGCGTCAGAAGTGCAATCATACTTTCTTTACAGAGTGTTATAGCAGTGCTGACAATGCTCTCTGCTTCTAACTGTGTATAGACTGTACAGAGTGATGAAGCTGACATTGCTGTCCCTGAGGATTATGTCGGAGTAAGGATTTTTTTGTAATAAGATGGAGTCTCTAAATGTTTTTTTGTTTTATCGGGGGGATCGCCCATCACTACTCCCAGACTATGAGAAATAAGATTCTCTGGTCTGATGAGACGAAGATAGAACTTTTTGGTGATAATTCTAAGCGATATGTGTGGAAAAAAACAGGCACTGCTCATCAGCTGCCCAATACAATCCCAACAGTGAAACATGGGGATGACAGCAGTAGGCTATGGGGGTGTTTTTCAGCTGCAGGGACAGGACGACTGGTTGCAATTGAAGGAAATATGAATGTGGTCAAATACAGAGATATCCTGGAAGAAAACCTCTTCCAGAGTGCTCTGGGCCTCAGACTTGGCCGAATTTTCACCTTCCAACAAGACAATGACCCTAAGCACACCGCTAATATAACAAATGAGTGGCTTCAGAACAACTCTGTGACCATTTTTCACCAGCCCAGCTTGAGCCCTGACCTAAACCCAATTGAGCATCTCTGGAGAGACCTGAAAATAGCTGTCCACCAACGTTCACCATCCAACCTGACGGAACTGGAGAGGATCTGCAAGGAAGAATGGCAGAGGATCCCCAAATCCAGGATCCCAAGAAGACTCATGGCTGTACTAGCTCAAAGGGGTGCTTCTACTCAATACTGAGCAAAGGGTCTGAATACTTATGAGCATGTGATATTTCACTCATTCATTACACAGATTCATTACACAGATGTCCAGCAGACAATTGGCTATAAAAGGCCATTATTTATCAAAGACAACTCCCATCCCATTTCATGCTGTCAGCAATGGTACCACATGGAAGAGAAATGTCACAAGACATGAGAAAATGCTTTCTTTACATAAGAAAGATGATGACTATAGGAAGATCAGCAAAGGTATACTTATCAGTCAGATACCGGACCAAAAGTATTACAAAATATTTAGCAAAGCTGGAATTGAAACCATCTCACAGAGATGCCCAGGATGTCCAAGTATGTTAACCCATGAACAGGAGAGTCTACTGATGTTGAAAGAAATCAACATGCAAGTTCACTGCAGTTATCTAAAGAAGAAAAAAGTCAAACCAGAGTAAAGGGTACTTTACACACTGCGACATCGCTAACGATTTATCGTCGGGGTCACAATGTTTGTGATGCACATTCGGCGTCGTTAACATTGCAGCGTGTGACACGTACAAGCGACCTTCAACGATCGCAAAAGTGGTAAAAATCATTGGTTTTGGAGAGGTCGTTCAAACACCAAATATCGTTGTTTGGGCACTAGTAATGTTGTTCCTCGTTCCTGCGGCATCACACATCGCTATGTGTGACACCGCAGGAGCGATGAACATCTCCTTACCTGCGTCCACCGGCAATGAGGAAGGAAGGAGGTGGGAGGCATGTTCCAGCCGCTCATCTCCGCCCCTCCTCTGCTATTGGACGTGTGACGTCGCTGTGACGCCGCACGAACTGCCCCCTTAGAAAGGAGGCGGTTTGCCGGCCAGAGCAACGTCGCAGTGAAGGTAAGTCCGTGTGACAGGTGTTAGCGATGTTCTGCACCACAGGCAGCGATTTGCCCCTGATGCACAACCGACCGGGGTGGGTACGCTCGCTAGCGATATCGATACCGATATCGCAGCGTGTAAAGTACCCTTTAGTATTTCCTGTCAAATAATTTATGAAGGAAGCCTCTCCTAAAGCCAATGCTCAAAAACGTTGCCTACAAATTTAAATGACCCATGCTGCAAAATGTAAATACTATTGGGATTCTGATCAGGCATAAATCCTAAGTCACATGACAAGGCTCGTTAAAGGGTCACTTTTGACTTTTAGGATTGCTACTACCAATAGGTGGCACTAGAGTTCATCTACTTCATATTTTATTTTATTTACTTCACCTCCTAGAGGAGCATTGCTGCTATAAGTCTCCTCACTGACAGCCAGATTGGTGTCAGTCTCCGCATGGAGAGATGTTTTCCCCTTAGATTTAGTAGTCTTTGATGCGGGGGGGGGGGGGACCGGGTGTATTTATTTTTGCATCAACTAATTTGAGTCAAGCTGCAAATTTTGGGATGAAAGTTAGAATATTAACCTTACTGTTATGTTATGTTTTTTTAAAAAACGTTCTATGAAACTGAAAATTTTGGAAATCGTTCTTGTGTTTTCTGAGATATCTGTTAAAATCTTACTTTTCAAAGGCGGTGTACTCCTTTATACTGAGCAATGTAACTAATATAGAAGCGTGTTACGAGGGGGACCCGGGGAAGCGTGCCAAGATGGTATATGGACAGCTTCCGCCGGTCAAGGTCCACTGTGCGGTGTAAGGGACCGCTGCTATGGTGGGAGAAGAGTGAGCGGGTTGCTGCTAGCGATCGTCTGGAATGTCACAGACGATCTGCGTACACCTGTCCGCCCTAACCCGTGAGGGTTGTATGGCACGGGGCTCACAACTCGGTGTACCTGTTGCACGGGGACGCACAGAGGTGCCTACGCACGTGTGCCAGCGGGAGTCACAGGAATATGGCACGAGGGTAGCACAGAGGTGCCCACGCACGTGTGCTTCAGAAACCAGGTGAGTCCGACAGAGATTCAAGGAGCACACCTGGGACAGGAACACAGCCTGCTAAACGGGATACTGCCGGAGCAGCAAGGCAGGGGCGAGACCTGCAAAATACAATGACGTCTGTACAGTGGCGTGGCAGCACGCTGCCAGACATCCAAACATAGAAGGATGGTCACGCGCCGACATGATGGCAGGAGGGGTTTTTAAGGAGATGTAGCTCCAGCCAAGGGCGGGCGCGAGACGGATGTGACCCAATCATGATCTGTGATGTCCTGGCCCGGCCAGTCAGGATTCAGCACATCACCAGCCTCGTTATCTGGCCGTGTGATACCAGTGAGCGAATCAGAAGACGTCACGTGGGGCACATGCTCAACCTCCTGCCTCTGGGTCATAAAGGCGGGATCTTCGGTTTCACAATGTGCAGAGCTAAGGGAAGTCTTGCTGCTTCCCTGAGCATCTATCCTTTGCACACTGTGCAACCACTCCGACCCTCTGCGATGCCGAGCAGGAGGGCACGTGGCAGGCAAGGGATGGGAGACCACTCCATTCCTTACAAGGAGTAAACCACTAGGTGTCACCCTACTGCTGCATCTAGGAGGAGGAAACTCCTGCAGTCTCCCAGACCTTTGGCGCTGCTGAGCAGGAGGGCTCGCGGCAGACAAGGAATGGGGGACCACCTCATTCCTTGCAAGAGGAGAGCCACGAGATGTAACAGAAGCGCATATTTAATTTTGATAACGGTAAATATATCAATGTAACTTTTTGAAAACTTTCACAATAATAAATGCCAAGGGTTTTCCCTAATGTCAGTGATAAATGGCAGAAGCCTAAAGTGCACAGAAATAACGTTAATGTGTGCTTAATAGTCCTATAATTATACAACCAGGTCTCGGGAGCTGTAATTCATTTTCCAGTGTACTGCAAAAAAAAATAAAGTTGACTAAATATGACTTGGGTGGATTTTTGGACGACCTCTAGTGGTGAGATATGGTAATTGCATCTTAAAAAATCTTAGAAAATAGCATTTTTTGGACACAATATTTTTTTTTTAACCCTACGTATTATGGAATATCTTGCGCAAAATATCTCATTAGATTTTTTTGAATGTTTTTTATTTCTATATGTGCAATAAGTATAACATTTAATAGGACAAGCGCTCCTTCTGCATGGGTGGGATTGTTTTTTCTAGTATATTACCACTATACCACTACAAAAATGTACTATTCAACAGTGGTGTAGAATAATAACCAGCATGATGCTTCATTACTTGGTATTATATCATTTCCCGGAAAAAAACCCTGAATTAATATTTGGATTTCGGGGACAGTTAATGACTGTATTAGCTGCGGTAAAACACTGGGATATTTGGTAATGTCTTACAAGAAAATGGTGAAAAGAATCAAAAGGGAATTTCCAACCATCAAGCTTTTGACAATTTATTTTGTAATTTTTCTTTTTTTCCTTTTTTTTAAATGAAAACCAGCTGTCCATACAGAAATCTCGGAATAATATTGTCACAGTTAACCGCACACTGGATATTCACACATAATTTTTGATGAATTCATCATATGCTGATAATGAATGGTTTGCTTTCTTACTCAAACTCTCCCAGACGACCTTAAGACGAGATCACCCACTTGGAGTAAAGGACTCCTCTGGTAATGGGTTATAAGTGAGCAGACACTGCCATCTGCTGGTCGCTGTATGTAATGTCACCTGAGGACAAATTTATTTTTTAATGAATTGATTTGGTTTATGGGCTCATAAACTATTTAGGATTATTTTAATTAACATTTTAATTTAAGGAAATTGGCAAAAGAATGTTTGTGTTAATTTAATATTTCATAATTGGAATTCAAAAATTTGTATTCATTTCTATGGATCTTAAACATATGGAAGTTACACACATTGTACACTAGATGGCGCTAAATACTAAAAATGATATTTTTTTTCTTGCAAATGCTGATGAGCTTCTATTTATTCATGTCCCCCGACAAATATCCAAATTACAACAAGTGCTACAAGTATAAATTTCAAGAATATAGGTGTTCATTCTTAAAAATTTCATAATGTATCCACGCCATAACCATATTTTTGTTCTTATGCTGAGTATATACAGTATATATATACAGTGGAACCTTGGATTATGAGCATAATTGGTTCCGGGAGTGTGCTCTTAAACCAAGTTACTCTTATATCAAAGCGAATTTTCCCATAGGGAATAATTCAAAAGCAGACAATTCGTTCCACAACCCAAAGATTTTTACTGCATTTATACAAACTTATTATAGTAATACAATATAATGTGCTGTATTCATATAAAGTTATTAAAGTACACTAATATAAAATACTGTACAGTACAGTAAAAGCATATAAAACAAATTAAATTGCACGTTAGCTTACAGTAGAATTGTTGGTGTGCGAGAGGTGCAGTATAAGCAATGTGCTGCACTGGTTATCAATAAGAAAGTACAATACTATATCCACACATACAAATTGATACATATGCTATATATTATATACTGTACTGTACAATGGTATACTGTGTACAGTACATATGTACAGAAAGTTACCTTCAGATTGGGTCAGAGCGCGGTGAAAGGATGGAAAATGCTCTCAAACCAAGTTACTCTTAATCCAAGGTTCCACTGTATATATATATATATATATATATATATATATATACTAGAAGGTGGCCCGATTCTAACGCATTGGGTATTGTAGAATTTATTGCGTAGTTGATGTATGATTTTTGTTATATATATATATATATATATATATATATAGATGTTGTTGTGTGCAGTTGCCAAGTGTTTGTGTAGGGCGTTGTAAATGTTCTGGGTGTTGTGTGGTGGGGGGGGTGAGAGCGGTGTTGTTTGTGTGTTGTGTTGTGTGTGTTGCATTGTTTGTGGAGCGCTGTGAGTCTGTTGCGTTGTGTGTGTGGTGCTGTATGTGTTGCACAGTTTGTGTGGGTGTGTGTGTTTTGGGGGGAGGTATGTTTTGTGCAGTGTGTGTGTGTGTGTTGGAGGAGTAGTCCTGGGGGGAGAGGAGTATAATAGGAGGAGTATTCCTGGGGGGAGAGGAGTATAATAGGAGGAGTTGTCCTGGGGGGAGAGGATTATAATAGGAGGAGGAGTCCTGGGGGGAGAGGAGTATAATAGGAGGAGTTGTCCTGGGGGGAGAGGAGTATAATAGGAGGAGTTGTCCTGGGGGGAGAGGAGTATAATAGGAGGAGTTGTCCTGGGGGGAGAGGAGTATAATAGGAGGAGTTGTCCTGGGGGGAGAGGATTATAATAGGAGGAGGAGTCCTGGGGAGAGAGGAGTATAATAGAAGGAGTTGTCCTGGGGGGAGAGGAGTATAATAGGAGGAGTTGTCCTGGGGGGAGAGGATTATAATAGGAGGAGTTGTCCTGGGGGGAGAGGATTATAATAGGAGGAGTAGTCCTGGAGGTGAGGATTATAATAGGAGGAGTATTCCTGGGGGGAGAGAAGTATAATAGGAGGAGTTGTCCTGGGGGGAGAGGATTATAATAGGAGGAGTATTCCTGGGGGGAGAGGAGTCTAATAGGAGGAATAGTCCTGGAGGTGAGGAGTATAATAGGATGAGTAGTCCTGGGGAGAGAGGAGGATAATAGGATGAGTAGTCCTGGGGAGAGAGGAGTATAATAGGATGAGTAGTCCTGGGGAGAGAGGAGGATAATAGGAGGAGTAGTCCTGGGGGAGAGGAGGATAATAGGAGGAGTAGTCCTGGGGAGAGAGGAGGATAATAGGAGGAGTAGTCCTGGGGGATAGGAGTCTAATAGGTGGAGTAATCCTGGGGGGAGAGGAGTATAATAGGGGGAGTAGTCCTGTGGGGAGAGGAGTATAATAGGAGGAGTTGTCCTGGGGGGAGAGGAGTCTAATAGGAGGAGTAGTCCTGGGGAGAGAGGAGGATAATAGGAGGAGGAGTCCTGGGGAGAGAGGATTATAATAGGAGGAGTAGTCCTGGAGGTGAGGAGTATAATAGGATGAGTAGTCCTGGGGAGAGAGGAGGATAATAGGAGTAGTAGTCCTGGGGGGATAGGAGTCTAATAGGAGGAGTAATCCTGGGGGAGAGGAGTATATTAGGAGGAGTAGTCCTGGGGGGAGAGGAGTATAATAGGAGGAATAGTCCTGGAGGTGAGGAGTATAATAGGATGAGTAGTCCTGGGGAGAGAGGAGGATAATAGGAGTAGTAGTCCTGGGGGGATAGGAGTCTAATAGGAGGAGTAATCCTGGGGGAGAGGAGTATATTAGGAGGAGTAGTCCTGGGGGGAGAGGAGTATATTAGGAGGAATAGTCCTGGAGGTGAGGAGTATAATAGGATGAGTAGTCCTGGGGAGAGAGGAGGATAATAGGAGGAGTAGTCCTGGGGAGAGAGGATTATAATAGGAGGAGTAGTCCTGGGGAGAGAGGAAGATAATAGGAGGAGTATTCCTGGGGAGAGAGGAGTATAATAGGAGGAGTAGTCCTGGAGGTGAGGAGTATAATAGGAGTAGTCCTGGGGAAAGAGGAGTATAATAGGAGTAGTAGTCCAGTAGTCCTGGGGGCAGAGGAGGATAATAGGAGGAGTCCTGGGGAGAGAGGAGTATAATAGGAGGAGTAGTCCTGGGGGGAGGAGTATAATAGGAGGAGTAGTCCAGGGGGAGGATGATAATAGGATGAGTATTCCTGGGGGGAGAGGAGGATAATAGGAGGAGTAGTCCTGGGGAGAGAGGAGGATAATAGGAGGAGTAGTCTTGGGGGGAGAGGAGGATAATAGGAGGAGTAGTCCTGGGGGGAGAGGAGGATAATAGGAGGAGTAGTCCTGGGGGGAGAGGAGTCTAATAGGAGGAGTAGTCCTGGGGGGAGAGGAGTATAATTGGAGGCGTAGTCCTGGGAGGAGAGGAGTATAATAGGAGGAGTAGTCCTGGGGGGAGAGGAGTATAATAGGAGGAGTAGTCCTGGGGGGAGAGGAGTATAATAGGAGGAGTAGTCCTAGGGGAGAGGAGTATAATTGGAGGCGTAGTCCTGGGGGGAGAGGAGTATAATAGGAGGAGTAGTCCTGGGAGGAGAGGAGTATAATAGGAGGAGTAGTCCTGGGGGGAGAGGAGTATAATAGGAGGAGTAGTTCTGGGGGGAGAGGAGTATAATAGGAGGAATAGTCCTGGGGGGAGAGGAGTATAATAAGTGGAGTAGTCCTGGGGGGAGGTGTATAGGTGCCCAATGTGTGTGGGGGGAGTGGCCGAGTGGCCAGAGTTGTGTGGGGGGCATAGCCAAGTGGGCAGAGCACGTGGGGGCGTGTCCGAGCAAGCAGAGCGCGTGGGGGCATGGCTGAGCGGGCAGAGCGTGTGGGGGGCATGGCCAAGAGGGCACAGCGCGTGGGGGGCGTGGCCAAGAGGGCAGAGCGCGTGGGGAGTGTGGCCGTGAGGGCAGAGCGCGTGGGGGCAAGGCCGATCGTGCAGAGCGCGTGAAGGGCGTGGCCGAGCGGGCAGAGTGTGTGGGGAGCGTGGCCAAGCGGGCAACTATGCAAAGCAGTTTCTATAGTTACCCGATGTGTATCATGGTTACCAGCTTACGCCGGCTCCGGGACACGTGTGCCGGGAGCCGGAGTAATCTAGTAAGCATGGTACATATCATGTAACTATTGAAAGCGACGGTGCTGGTTCACTTTTTATTTGTTGGTCTCATGCTGTGCAGCACGCATCAGCGTGTGACAGCAGGAGACCAACGATCTGAATGGGCAGGGATCCGGCATACACTGGTAACCATGCTACACAATATTACCCGATGTGTACCATGGTTACCAGCATACCGGCAACCCAGACAACACATATCCTCACGTTGCTGGGGTTGTCGGCGGGGCTCCGTGTCGGTTCGGGGAATACGTGTGGGGGCGGGGCCAGGCTGAGCGTCCAAAGTGTGAAGGGGCGGGGCCTGGCCAAGCAGCCAATCCATGCGGGGGCGGGACCAGGCGGAGGCGAGCGGCCAATCCATGGGGGGGCGGGACCAGGTCAAGCCCAGTGGCCAATCCGACGGTTGTCACTGCAATATATGTATATATATATATATATATATATATACTGCTCAAAAAAATAAAGGGAACACTTAATAAAAGGATTTAGTATTTTGGGTTTCCACTTTATTGTTTTGAGCAGTATATATATATATATATGTGTTCAGCTTTGGTACAAAAATATTTACTAATAAATGCATTTCTCTCCGTCCACAGTTAAGGAGATCCAAATTCCCACTTAAAAATAGTATATATATATATA